>NC_084556.2:11767500-11830000 GCF_033978685.3 Nerophis lumbriciformis | reverse complement strand
AAGTAAACAAGCTACAGCAATACCTTAGTTACATCAATCATGTTACGAAAAAAAAGAAGAGGCCTTAAAAGGGTGCCTTGAGGAAGGTGCCTAGTCAGGTCTCTCCCAAAGTTTCTCATTGTTCCCATAGGGTTGAGCTTGTTCTTCAGCACAATTTCCCTGACATGACATTTGCACAACAAGTGTAGTTTGAATTTGAGGTACAGTAATATATCGTGTACCAAAACATAAAACACATTTAATGATTTCAGGAGCAAAATGTTTATACCCAAACACTCAAAAATGATTTGAACACAAAGTGTCTCACAAGTTTTTTAGTACATATAAAATTTTAGATATTAAATCAGGAGGTGTGTTTATTCTGCCAGTGGGGACCAATACAGTAGTTCGGTCACAAAGACATTCTGTGCCTGCCTGTGAGTCCGCATTCAGGGCAAGATTACTAATGAGCTGCAGCAGTCAATGAAACTTAAGTCTGTCACTGCTCCTAAACAGTAAATGTTGTGTTTCAACTTATATGCTAGTGTTAGCTATGCTAGTTATTCTTTTTTTATTGTTCTGGGTTCCACTTTCTGTTGTTTAAGGGGGAAGATGCACAAGACTGATTGAACATTAATTACTTTGTGACGAGCCTGACTTTCGCGACAATGGACAGGGATGATCGCGCATAGACAAACACATTCACACAAACACATTCACAGACACACACAGGATAACTGTAAATAAAGGTTGATTTTTCCGTGGAGGATTACACTGAGCACCATTGCTTCCCTACTGTTAACTACGACGGTATCTTTGGATAGACATTTCCGCCATGTTTGATCGTGGTAATATATGCTGATGATCGATCACTATAATATACAAACCCTGTTTCCATATGAGTTGGGAAATTGTGTTAGATGTAAATATAAACAGAATACAATGATTTGCAAATCCTTTTCAACCCATATTCAATTGAATGCACTACAAAGACAATATATTTGATGTTCAAACTCATATTTTTTTTTTTTTTTTGCAAATAATAATTAACTTAGAATTTCATGGCTGCAACACGTGCCAAAGTAGTTGGGAAAGGGCATGTTCACCACTGTGTTACATCACCTTTTCTTTTAACAACACTCAATAAACGATTGGGAACTGAGGAAACTAATTGTTGAAGCTTTGAAAGTGGAATTCTTTCCCATTCTTGTTTTATGTAGAGCTTCAGTCGTTCAACAGTCCGGGGTCTCAGCTGTCGTATTTTACGCTTCATAATGCGCCACACATTTTCGATGGGAGACAGGTCTGGCCTGCAGGTGAGCCAGGAAAGTACCCGCACGCTTTTTTTACGAAGCCACGCTGTTGTAACACGTGCTTAATGTGGCTTGGCATTGTCTTGCTGAAATAAACAGGGGCGTCCATGAAAAAGACGGCGCTTAGATGGCAGCATATGTTGTTCCAAAACCTGTATGTACCTTTCAGCATTAATGGTGCCTTCACAGATGTGTAAGTTACCCATGCCTTGGGCACTAATGCACCCCATACCATCACAGATGCTGGCTTTTGAACTTTGCGTCGATAACAGTCTGGATGGTTCGCTTCCCCTTTGGTCTGGATGACACAATGTCGAATATTTCCAAAAAGAATTTGAAATGTGGACTCGTCAGACCACAGAACACTTTTCCACTTTGCATGAGTCCATCTTAGATGATCTCGGGCCCAGAGAAGCCGGCGGCGTTTCTGGATGTTGTTGATAAATGGCTTTCGCTTTGCATAGTAGAGCTTTAACTTGCACTTACAGATGTAGCAACGAACTGTATTTAGTGACAATGGTTTTCTGAAGTGTTCCTGAGCCCATGTGGTGATATCCTTTAGAGATTGATGTCGGTTTTTGATACAGTGCCGTCTGAGGGATTGAAGGTCACTGTCATTCAATGTTGGTTTCCGGCCATGCCGCTTACGTGGAGTGATTTCTCCAGATTCTCTGAACCTTTTGATAATATTATGGACCGTAGATGTTGAAATCCCTAAATTTCTTGCAATTGCACTTTGAGAAACATTGTTCTTAAACTGTTTGACTATTTGCTCACGCAGTTGTGGACAAAGGGGTGTACCTCGCCCCATCCTTTCTTGTGAAAGACTGAGCATTTTTTGGTAAGCTGTTTTTATACCCAATCATGGCACCCACCTATTCCCAATTAGCCTATTCACCTGTAGGATGTTCCAAATAAGTGTTTGATGAGCATTCCTCAACTTTATCAGTATTTATTGCCACCTTTCCCAACTTCTTTGTCACGTGTTGCTGGCATCAAATTCTAAAGTTAATGATTATTTGCAAAAAAATTTTTTATCAGTTTGAACATCAAATATGTTGTCTTTGTAGCATATTCAACTGAATATGGGTTGAAAATGATTTGCAAACCATTGTATTCTGTTTATATTTACATCTAACACAATTTCCCAACTCATATGGAAACAGGGTTTGTAATTGCCCAGCCCTAGCTGCATTTAGACTTTTTTCAAGTCCACGCTTGCCTAGGGCTTCAAATGACCTTGGAAACAATTGAATTCAACATTTGATAATACAATCTTCTGGCACACAAAAAAAACACAAGGATACTGTTTGTGTGTGTGTGTGTACTGACTCCACAAGGGCGTGTGCCAACGACTCAATGTTCTCTCTATCCAGGTTGGTGGTAGGTTCATCTAGCGCGAGGATACCGCAATTTAGACAGAAGGTCTCAGCCAAGGCAAGACGAATAATGAGGGATGCCAGCACCTGCAGACATGACCACATAATCATGTCTATGCAGAAACAATCACAAGGATAAGTACATTTTTTTTTTGAAAAGTCACCTTTTGACCAGCACTGCAGCGTCCCCTCATATCCAAAGCCGTGTCTCCCTTCACCATAACAACTCGATAGTTATAAACCCTTCGCTTTACTCCGGCAGAGGAGTTTTCATCCACATCTGAGCGGATTTCCACGTACTCGATGTCTGAGGAAAGTGTTAAAGACAGTGTTGTGGGTGGATGGGAAAGAGAGCGCCATCTGCTGTACAACAAACAAAGGCTAACGTACCTTGACCTCTGTAGGTGCTGCGCCAAAGATCTCTTACGATTTTATTGATTTCATCCATCTTCATACTGTGGAACTTCATGATGGTTCTGAAAGGTTCGTACAGGAGCGTCGTAAATAACTCAAACCGACAAAATTTTTTGTGCATTAGAGTTATTCAGATCTTTTTTTTAGTAGTGCACATTTTGTAGGAAATTGTTACATTCTTATGGTACTTGCCTGATGATGCTGTAAACACATTGCACACTTAAGACTAAAGGATTCAGGTCTAGTCTTATCTTGGTTTACAAATTCTTAATTCAGTTTCATCCAACTTTTAAATAGCATTTCAAAATAGTCCTGAAATATAAATGTGTTATTATATTTGTACGGCCTGCTAAAAAACTTTTTTTTTTCAAAATGTATTTATTCATTCAACCAGGGTGTACACAGCCTTGTGCCCGAGTGCAGCTGAGATAGGCTCCAGCAGTCACGCGACCCAGAGAGGGTCAAACGGTAGAAAATGGATGGATGAAAAACAAAAAGGGATGACATTTGTGTCACATTGATAGACGGTAAAGAAGCAGGTTGATTAGAGCGATAAAGGCATCAAACTGGAAGTTGCTTTCCTGCGTGACAAGAACAGTTTGACCAATAATCTCACTAACTGATGAGAATCACTAATGCGGTCTGAAACCTCCCACCCCACCCCCATTCGGATGCCCATATATGGCAAATGAGGATAGTCCTGAAGAGACGGGGGTAAAAAAAGGACTTCTGTAATCTATTTCAATCTGATTAGTTTGTATGACAGAAAGAAGTCCAGAAGCAGGACTTCTTGCAGCAAGTGTGGACATACCGTACTGTAAGGTAATCATCAAGACAATAATATATTTTTCCAACTTTGAAAGCAGTTTCAGATCAAGGTGTGGGTTGGACGACACCTTTTAAAAACGGGTGCCGTGAAATTGCAGCGTCACAGACACAGATACACACAATCAAAATGTGGGATGTAACCGCAACTGTCTGCACACCAATTGCTTTCAACATAAAATAAAAAATGTGTTTGAAGCTACTCACCTAGGTTTCCAAACATAGGCACCGTCTCGTATTTGTTACGGCGTTAATAGAGCGGAATATTTGTGGGACGACTATATATACTGTGTATATAATCTCTCTCTCTCTCTCTATATATATATATATATATATATGTATGTATAAATATTTATTTCAATATATAGATACATGTATACGTATATATATATATATATATATATATATATAAATACTAATGTGACAAAACTAGGTCTTACACCCCTCATCTGTTAGAAGGCATTCCAGGTCTACCTTCTTGTAATCTTGATAATGCTGTCGAAACAGCTGATGAACCAGGTGACTCATCTGATACGAATGAGGGGGGAAATATCATATATATTATCGACCCATGGCAATTGTAAAAAAAAATCAACCAATAGAATGAGTCGATGATAATAAAGGCTTATCATCTTTGAGTTTGTCGCTGGTCTCTCTGTTGTGGCTTCTGCTACTGCCTGGCTCCTTAACCCGTTCACTTCCCTACGGTATGTTCGCATATTTGTGATGTCATGATACAGTGCACAGTCTGTTGTGTACAGAGAAAAGCATCACGACACAGCAGTCACCAGTGTGGGCTTTCCTTACCATGTCGGAAGAAGACATTTCACAAGTTGTATGACAAACATGTTCTGAAGAAATTAAACAAGGAGGGTTAAAGACGAGCTTCAACACAATAACATCTGATAAGTCTCCTTAAATATCACTGTAGGGAAAATTTATGGAAGCAGTAGAAAGCTGCCTGTGCCGTTTAGCCGAGACCTACCATCGATGATTGCATCAAACGTAAAGCCACAGGACTGATGAGCAAGCGTTTGATATGAGGCACCAGTTAGAAAGAAAAGCCCACATGGGGAAAGGACATGATGACAAAATGAGTAGTTGTCTACTGTATGTTTAACGTCATGGTTCATCTGGAGGCACCGGTAACTTTTATGATTTCTTAGTGTAAAACATGCACTTCATCATTCCTTTATGTTCTACAATTGATTTGTATTGCTTTATTATACGGTCAAGGACAAATACAATGTTATTTTTGTCAAACAAAAAAAGATGTGACTCTGCTTGTTTCGGCAATGTTGAATCATATTAGCTTAGTTCTATTGGCCTCATTTATATATGTGGAATATATAGTTATTTTAATTTTATGAAACATATTCAGAATGTTTGAGATAGTTTTTGTCTATCATTTAAATAATTGAAAAGTTGAAATATCAATACAATTCAAAAGTGCTTGGCTCTACGTAATGATTCTAATTGTTTGCATGGGTCAGAATTATAGAAGGAAGTTTTTTTTATACTGAAATGATTGTTAAGTTAAAAAATATATCAGTTAAAATTTGTATCCCTACAATGAACATGTATATTTTTTGTTTGTGTATGTATACATTTTGGGCAAAATCGTGAATTGTTAAAATAATTTATTCAGACAAAATCCTGTGTAAATGTCCCGGTATGTATCTAATTTTTTTATATTTGAGTAGAACTACACTGCATCAATATTCTGGTTACTGTATACAGATGAAACACAATAAAATGTAATATTGTGTAAAGGTCCATTAATTTCAGCAATTTAACTTCAAATGTGAAACTAAAAAGTAGCAAGAAACTCATCAATAATGAATAAAGCAAAACATGTTCTCGACCAAAAATCACTTCATATTCTCTACTGCTCACTAGTGTGACCATATCTGAGTTAGTGTGAAGAAATATGGGGAAACAACTACAAATGTGCACTTCATTCACTAACTGTGTTACAAAAAAGATCAATTAGAATACATAATGTTGGATATAGAGAACATACAAACCCTTTATTTATTAAACCACAATTATTGAAATTCAACGATTTGGTGCATTTGAAAACAGCTAAAATTATGTACAATGCAAACTATAACCTGCTACCCAAGAATGTACAGCAATTCTTTTCAACAAAAGATGACAAATATAACCTTAGAAGAAAATCTAATTTAAAACATCTGTATGCTCGTACAACACTTACAACCTTTAGTATACCTGTATCAGTATGTGAAATTAAATTATGGAACGGATTAACCAAAGAAATCAAACAAAGCACCAATATGACTCAGTTTAAGAGACAGTTCAAACTACAAGTGTTCACAAAGTACACAGAACAAGAATTATGATGAACATCTTGAACCCTTTTTAAAATTGCTATGGTATTAAAAGGGGTAGGATTAAATAAGCTCTGCTTCTTCCTACTCCTTTTCGGACGTGCTGTAATGAAACAACTGGAACTGTGTGATGCATTACATTGTATTGTATGCATGTTTGAAACAAACTAACTAGCTCAGGGGTCGGCAACCTTTACCACTCAAAGAGCCATTTTGACCCGTTTCACAAATTCAAGAAAACAATGGGAGCTACAAAAGTCTTTTAAAATTTAAAATGAAATAACACTGCATACAGTTATTTTTTTGCTTTATGCTATGTATAAACCAGACATGCGGCCCGCGAGACGTTATTTCGCGAGTTCTATATGAATGCCGCTTGACAGCGTCATACTTGCCAACCCTCCCGATTTTTCCGGGAGACTCCCGAAATTCAGAGCAATTATTCTCTCGAATGGCTGCTGATTTTCACCCAAACAACAATAATAAGGGCGTGCCGTGATGGCACTGTCTTTAGCGCCCTCTACAGGCTGTATAAACAGCGTGCCAGCCCAGTTACATGTTATATGAGGCTTCTACAGACACACTTAAGTGACTGCAATGTATACTTAGTCAACAGCCATACAGGTTACACTGAGGGTGGCCGTATAAAACAACTTTGGGGCGGTTTAGCTCGGTTGGTAGAGCGGCCGTGCCAGCAACTTGAGGGTTGCAGGTTCGATCCCCACTTCCGCCATCCTAGTCACTGCTGTTGTGTCTTTGGGCAAGAAACTTTACCCACCTGCTCCCAGTGCCACCCACACTGGTTTAAACGTAACTTAGATATTGGGTTTCACTATGTAAAGCGCTTTGAGTCACTAGAGAAAAGCGCTATATAAATATAATTCACTCCACTTCACTTTAACACTGTTACTAATATGCGCCACACTTTGAACCCAAACCAAACAAGAATGACAAACACATTTCTGGAGAGCATCCGCACCGTAACACAACATAAACACAACCATGCAGCACTAACTCTTCCGGGCTACATTATACACGCCGCTACCACCAAATCCCGCCCCCTCCAACCCCGCCCACCTCAACCGACGCACGGAGGGAAGTGGGGGGTTGATGTGTGGGAGGGTTGGGGGCGGGGGGTTTGGTGGTAGCGGGGTGTATAATGTAGCCCGGAAGAGTTAGTGCTGCATGGGATTCTCGGTATTTGTTCTGTTGTGTTTATGTTGTGTTACGGTGCGGATGTTCTCCAGAAATGTGTTTGTCATTCTTGTTTGGTGTAGGTTCACAGTGTGGCGCAAATTAGTAACAGTGTTAAAGTTGTTTTATACGGCCACCCTCAGTGTGAACTGTATGGCTGTTGACCAAGTATGCCTTGCAGTCACTTACGTGTGAAGGGCAGAGCTCGCATACAACATGTGACTGGGCCGGCACGCAGAAAGTGTAAAATCGGACGCAAAAGGCACGCCCTCAATATTGTTGCCCCGGGAGATTTTCGGGAGAGGCACTGAAATTCGGAAGTCTCCCGGAAAAATTGGGAGAGTCAGCAAGTATGCAGCTGAGCCGCATCTATGATCAAAGAGACGCATGCGGCTCCGGAGCCGCGGGTTGCCGACCTGAACTAGCTAAACTAACATTTGATATAAACTCATTTCAAACAAAGTGAAATATGTCGGGCTTTTATTTGTTATAATTTTAAAGAACATGGTTTACTGTTTTTGAAAACCCTACATTTTCTGAAAATTACATTTTGAGGTTTTTTTTTAGCTGTAAGCCATAATCATCAACAATTTATCAAAATAAGTCTTGAAAAATAATGAGTTGCATGTTTAAGCCTATTGAATTTATTAGTTTTTGTAAGTCTAATTGCTGGTATAAACAAATCTTTGTACGATATTCAAATTTCTTTGACTTTCACCTGTATAGTTAAATAAAAAGAGGTAAAATATTAGAAAACACATCTCATGCAGTTCAGTTATCCCAATTGTTTCTTTTATACTAAAACTGTTTGTCAATGCCGTAAAAGTAATTTGAAGCCAGAACCTGAGAAAAAAAATAGCAAGTTGAGACAGAATGACAGACAATTAACTTGAATACTTAACTAATGCTGCTTTTTACTGTAATATGTATTAGTTTAGTTTGGATTATTTTTGACACACGCAAAAAAGGTTGAAGCAAAGTTTTGTCAAGCAATGTAAATGTATGTTTGATTACCTTGCACAAGAAACTGTTATTGGCTCTCTTGCCTTCCAGCGAACCTTCACTTCCCATATTTTTCTAGTACCTGGGTTGTGGAAAACGTATGCAATTGCTTCCCGCATTTTTTGCGAGTGGTGCATCCCCATGCCGCACAACAGGCCATTTTTACACGGCAAACACTCTTCAATTAAAATAAATGTATAATGAGGAAGTGCAGTGTCGCTTAGCTGCGGATTCAAACTGGTACTTAACATTGCGCCCTGTAGTCACGTAAGTGCCTTTGGACCAATTATTGAGGAGATCGCATGAAACTGGGTTGTCCATACTCTCTTATACACAACTGAGAGATAGATGTGGACTGCAGGTTGACTAGAAGTGTGTGCCTCATGCTGTTGTTTGAAAAATTATGCTAGCAAGTGATAGCACAAGAAGACCAAAACTTTGGTGTTAATTATTGAGACTATACAACATTACACACGCCTCTTAAAAATCTGTCACACCGCATGATGCACTGTCGGCGCATTATGGCTCCCATAGTCAGGAGACCTGCTGAGTAATACGTACCGTGAGTCAACATACCGGTAATATTATGGTGTTTGTGTAGAGGGACACCCAAATGACACCTGATGAGAAACTTGAGCAAGAAGATGACCTGCTCCAAGTGAAAAAGACCAGCGTTTCCAAGGGAGCAAAGCGAGATGGCCACAGAGAACAAAATTAAACAATGGGTTATTGAACAGACAGTAGCAGGTAGCAGCATCTCTATTCGACTCAACGCGACAGGGGTAGTAGCACGTGACATGAAGATCAACAACTTTGGAGGAGGTCCTTTTTGGTGCTTCCGTTTTATCAAAAGGCGTCGTCTCTCCATCCGCATAAGAACTACCACATTAGCAGCAACTGCCAAAGGATTACGAAGAAAAGCTGGCCATTTTCTGTATCTACTCCAAAAACAAGATCACTGAAAAGAAGATCCGGCAAGAGCACATCACCAACATGGACGACGACCCACTCACTTTTGACCTCCCCGTGAACTGTACTGTCAAGAGAAAAGGGACCAGTACCGTATCAATACGCACCACGGGGAACGAGAAGTCCTCCCTCTTTCACTGTAGTTCTCGGTTGCCAGGCTGATGGCCAGAAACTATTACCGATGGTCACTTTCAAGAGGAGGACTTTGCTGAAAGAAAAGTATCCGGCTGGCCTCATCATCAAGGCTTACAGAAAGGACTGGATGGACGAGGACAAGATGGGTGAGTGGCTGAGAGAAGTTTATGTCAAGAGACTGGCTGGCTTTTTCCACAAATCTCCGTCCCCCGGGCGCGGCAAGGCTGCTGCCCACTGCTCCCCTCACCTCCCAGGGGGTGAGCAAGGGGATGGGTCAAATGCAGAGGACAAATTTCACCACACCTAGTGTGTGTGTGACAATCATTGGTACTTTAACTTTAACTATTGATTTATGACTCCATGCGCGCGTATCTCACCGATACTGTCAAAACCCAAGTGAAGCAAACCAATTCGAAGATGGTCATCATTCCGGGTGGATTAACCAAAGAACTCAAACTGCTGAATATTGGTGTCAACAGGTCATTCAAAGTGAAATTATGAGCTGCGTGGGAGCACATTCACCAAGACAAGGATGCAACGACGGGCGAGTTACGCCACTATCTGCCAATGGATTGTGGATGCCAAGACTAAGGTATCAGTCTCAAGTGTTGTCCGAGCTTTCACAAAGGCCGGAATAATGACTTAACAGCTATTTAACACAAGACTGACTCGGATGACAAGGAACGAGGGATTTGGGCATACTTGATGCCGAAATCGCCCAACAGACACAGACGGAGATTTTGATGGATTTGGCGAAGAGGAATACCCTGAAAAAGTGAGTGTACTGTTCTGTATGTTGTGTGTCACAACTGAAAATGTTATTGTGTTATTGTGAATGGGTCAAATAAAGTTTGACTTTGTTTTGCTTAATGCGCATTATATATAAAAACGTATGACAATAGACACGTTTGTCAACAGTGTGCCTTCTAATTCAGTGCGCTTTATAGTCCGACTAATACGGTAATTTGCATCTTTTGATGACAGGTTTAAAGCACATGCTATTGTTCATGAATCCAAGGATAATGCTGTAAAAAAGTTGCAGAAAATTACTTAAATGTAGCTAAAACCTGTATTAATAATGTATCTGTTTTTAGTTTAAACAACTTTTATTTTCTGTGCATCAGTCAAACACTCACTGATCGAGGGCTTTGTAGTAGAGATCCAGGTCTTTGATGACCAGTTCCGTCGTCCGCATTGTGATCATCTTGTTTTTGTACAGCTCGTCTGCTTTGCCATACTGATCTTCCCGCAGCTCTTTTCTGAAAGTAATTTTAATCATGTGAGTAAAAGCTTTACCTTCAAGGGGAACTGCACTTTCTTGGAATTTTGCATATCCTTCACAATCATTATGAGAAACAAGAACACACATGTATTTTTTTTTAAGACTCTAAAGATAATAAAAAAACACTTGCAAGATGCGGCTATTGCTTGGACTTTACTGACGTCATGTCCGGCTCACGTCCCTACCATTAAATATGCGTGGTGGTCAAGCTAATTATGTTTTCAATGGGAACACGGTGCCATTTAGCATTTCTCGAAGAAAAACTGCTCTATGCTTGTGTTATTTTCGGATGTACCAATCTTTCAAATTGCGAAGAATATAAACGTTTTTTCAAAGTTCCTCAAGAGGTAATCAAAAAGGGCGGAAGAGTGTAACATTTTACGAAACGACGAGAAATGCAACACACACTCCAGTGCGAGGGAGTAGAGTCGAAGCATGCACGAGTTTGCAGTGATCACTTTGTTAAAGGTTTGTTTGATATACGGTACTTTTAATGTTTGATATTTTTTATTTAAGTATTATCTTGACATCATTTGTATTTCTTAAACATACGTTTGCTACAAGTGTTTCGAAAAACATCAACTCAGCGAGTCTAAATAAAAGAAAGCAAATGTGAGCAAAACCTAAAAGAGTTAAAAAGCTTTTACCAAAGACAACAATCATAAATTAAGCTCACATCTATAGTTGTATTATTTATCATTAAATTGATAAAGACGGGAAAAATATGTTAAACGTAAACGGCGCGTGTAATAGCAACAAACATGGCACTAAACGTAAAGTTAAATCATGAAATGCAACCTTACCTGAGCAAAAACGATGCATACCTATCCGGGAGAGTCTTGATACCAATTTCCTTGAGCCAGCCCCACACAAAGAAGTTGTAGATTTCCATGCTTTTCCAAGTTTCCATCTATTTTATTGTGTAGAATGGCATCTGGAGCACAATAGTTCGATATTTCTGGGAACTTGACCGACGTATAATCCTCGCTATCACTCGACAAATCTTTTTTTTGATAAAACATAGGGATCGATACCATTGCATAGATAAATGATAAATGATAAATGGGTTATACTTGTATAGCGCTTTTCTACCTTCAAGGTACTCAAAGCGCTTTGACAGTATTTCCACATTCACCCATTCACACACACATTCACACACTGATGGCGGGAGCTGCCATGCATAGTTTAATGTTTTGCTCGTATCTGCATTTTGAAGGAATATTTAATATTTGAGTACTCAGATAGTTGACGCGCTGCCTGCTGTACAACAGCCATCTTGGCTTCGTTGACCACCACTGGTTTTCACTTCAGGGGAAGAAGTCAGGTGTCGGAATACAAGCACTTAGAAGTCAACATTGTAGCTTTCAAAGCCCTCAAAAAAACCCTCCATCAACGTTTTACGGACACGCTGCAAGTATATACATATTGTAGTAACAGACATACTCATTACAATATGCAATATGTACAATATTTACCGTATTTTGTTCATTTTATGCAATACCTGAACTTATTTCCTCAGCCCATTTATTTGTTTTCAAAGCAGCGTACTTCCACCTTCCGACAACAAATATGTGTTGCTACTTGCGGAAACAAACAAGTGTATGTTTCAATCATGGCAGACTTATTAACAGACAACGTAGACGACTATTTTTGGACAAATGGGGATTCACAACAATATCTTTTTGAACATGAATATACAGAGGATGAACTGCTGGTTGTATAACCGAGCACGGAGAGGGTGAAACGTTGGAGCATACGGAAGCCAAGAGAGTGAGGTCGGCGCTGTAAATATGGAATTTGGAGCAAAGCTATACAGACATAAATGGCGTGCATACCTAAAATCCACTCGAAAAAACCGTCCACAGCCAGCTTGTCCAAACAGAGAACTGTCCATCGAGTGAGTCACTATAATATTGATCATGATAGATGCAGCACGTCGTAATTGTTAATACAACTACAGTACATACACTGTTGAGCTAGTACTGTACTATGATTGTTCATGTTTTTCAGTCAGTACAGATTGGTGTCCTATCGCATTGTGTTGTGCATTACAAAAACAAAAGCCATTCAGCTGTTGAAGCAGAACCTAGCTTACGGCAAATGCTAGATAAACAGTTTGTCAATGTTCACTCTTCCAATAATAATGTCGCTACAGCTTGGTTATTATACAGTTACAGAACGTATTGTTGGTGGTTTTTGGTTACATTTTCAAAGTGATTTAGAGGCAGAAAGGATTAATACCATTAGCTGCATTGTTAGAACGAGACGTTTTTTACCAATTAGAATGCAAAAAAACCCCAAAACATTTTGTCTTCTTGTGTCTCATAAGGATTGCGAATGATATGCAAAATTCCAAAAAAAGTGTAGTTCCTCTTTAACTACAGACTGCTAGGATGCTTTGGACAAGCTTACTTGTAATGCAGCAACTCCTCCTCAAAGCCTTTCTGCCGACCGAGTGCAATGCTGCGGTTCTTCTTTAAGTCCTCAAGCTTGCGCTCAGCTTCGCGTCGTTCTCTGTTTGAGAGCACAAGAAGAGGTGAGAATGTTGAGATGAACAGCACTAGCAATGTTGTCGTGGATGGATTGGGCTCTTACTGGCGTAGCTGCATCACTTGCATGTTGCCCATGTCTTTGCAAAGGGACTCCCGCTTAGCCACTACGTCTTTAAGCTCCTCCTCGCGCTTCCTGAGGGTCAAGTTGTCTTGTAACCAGCGCTCCTGGACCTGTTTGAAAATATACTCAAGTTAAACCTTAAATGGACAACTATTACAGAGAAATATTCATCTATAATATGTTACCTTTTGAGTGTCAATGTCCTGTCGGATATTTCCAATCTCTTTGTTAATCTTCTCTTTGTGTCTTTCAGCCTCGTGGAGCTGTGTGTTGGTGTCTTGGAGCTCTGACTCCTTTTGCTGCAACGACACTTGATATTAGAGATCCCGATCATGGGATTGGATCAGGGCCAATTGCATTTTTTAATTGAGCGGCAATTGGCTGATGAGATCTTTACTGCAGCTGTGTCCCAGTGTTTACATAAGTAAAGATAGTACTCACGTGAAATATTTCATTAAAAGGGATGCACGCTCAGGGAGACACAGTTACAGTACCTTGTTTTCTGAGTGCCTCTATTTGCAAACTTTTGGATTGACAAATTTTTACAAACCCCGTTTCCATATGAGTTGGGAAATTGTGTTAGATGTAAATATAAACGGAATACAATGATTTGCAAATCATTTTCAACCCATATTCAGTTGAATATGCGACAAATACAACATATTTGATGTTCAAACTGATAAACCTTTTTTTTTTTGCAAATAATCATTAACTTTAAAATTTGCTGCCAGCAACACGTGACAAAGAAGTTGAGAAAGGTGGCAATAAATACTGATAAAGTTGAGGCATGCTCATCAAACACTTATTTGGAACATCCCACAGGTGAACAGGCTAATTGGGAACAGGTGGGTGCCCTGATTGGGTATAAAAACAGCTTCCCAAAAAATGCTCAGTCTTTCACAAGAAAGGATGGGGCGAGGTACACCCCTTTGTCCACAACTGCGTGAGCAAATAATCAAACAGTTTAAGAACCACGTTTCTCAAAGTGCAATTGCAAGAAATTTAGGGATTTCAACATCTACGGTCCATAATATCATCAAAAGGTTCAGAGAATCTGGAGAAGTCACTCCACGTAAGCGGCATGGCCGGAAACCAACATTGAATGACCGTGACCTCCGATCCCTCAGACGGCACTGTATCAAAAACCGACATCAATCTCTAAAGGATATCACCACATGGGCTCAGGAACACTTCAGAAAACCACTGTCACTAAATACAGTTTGTCGCTACATCAGTAAGTGCAAGTTAAAGCTCTACTATGCAAAGCGAAAGCCATTTATCAACAACATCCAGAAACGCCGCCGGCTTCTCTGGGCCCGAGATCATCTAAGATGGACTCATGCAAAGTGGAAAAGTGTTCTGTGGTCTGACGAGTCCACATTTAAATAATGATAAATGGGTTGTACTTGTATAGCGCTTTTCTACCTTCAAGGTACTCAAAGCGCTTTGACACTACTTCCACATTTACCCATTCACACACACATTCACACACTGATGGAGGGAGCTGCCATGCAAGGCGCTAACCAGCACCCATCAGGAGCAAGGGTGAAGTGTCTTGCTCAGGACACAACGGACATGACGAGGTTGGTACTAGGTGGGGATTGAACCAGGGACCCTCGGGTCGCGCACGGCCACTCTTCCACTGCGCCACGCCGTCCATTTCAAATTGTTTTTGGAAATATTCGACATCGTGTCATCTGGACCAAAGGGGAAGCGAACCATCCAGACTGTTATCGACGCAAAGTTCAAAAGCCAGCATCTGTGATGGTATGGGGGTGCATTAGTGCCCAAGACATTGGTAACTTACACATCTGTGAAGGCAACATTAATGCTGAAAGGTATACACAGGTTTTGGAACAACATATGCTGCCATCTAAGCGCCGTCTTTTTCATGGACGCCCCTGCTTATTTCAGCAAGACAATGCCAAGCCACATTCAGCACGTGTTACAACAGCTTGGCTTCGTAAAAAAAGAGTGAGGGTACTTTCCTGGCCCGCCTGCAATCCACACCTATCTCCCATCGAAAATGTGTGGCGCATTATGAAGCATAAAATACGACAGCGGAGACCCCGGATCGTTGAACAACTGAAGCTCTACATAAAACAAGAATGGGAAAGAATTCCACTTTCAAAGCTTCAACAATTAGTTTCCTCAGTTCCCAATCATTTATTGAGTGTTGTTAAAAGAAAAGGTGATGTAACACAGTGGTGAACATGCCCTTTCCCAACTACTTTGGCACGTGTTGCAGCCATGAAATTCTAAGTTAATTATTATTTGCAAAAAAATAATAAAGTTTATGAGTTTGAACATCAAATATTGTGTCTTTGTAGTGCATTCAATTGAATATGGGTTGAAAAGGATTTGCAAATCATTGTATTCCGTTTATATTTACATCTAACACAATTTCCCAACTCATGGAAACAGGGTTTGTAGATCGAGTCACATATGCCTTTGTGCACGAACCATGTCTCTGTGTACAAACGCTACATTGAGTCTGCCAGGAAAACGCATCATTGGGCGCCGCATTGCAGCACTCACAGTTCTGCCTTCCTAGTTATGTCTCAGGGCTTCAGTGTGTGTGCCTTTTGTAATTTTTTTCACCTATTAAAAAGTTTTGTCCTTTTTGCTAACTCGATATGAGTCCCAAAAAGCCAACAGACCAGCTTGGCAAAAATGAGGGAATCGCTGTGGATAGAAAAAATAGACTATTTTCAAAGAGTGCAATAGCGCTCACAAGTACCGTATAGAAAAATTATGAGACAAGCTTCGTAGTACCGCAAGTTTTAATTGTGAAAAGACTGGACAATTCTGAAAAACGATGCCAAAGCAGACCTATTGCCCAGGTAGGGAACATTTCCTCTTCTTTCCTCTCCAGCAGCACACAGGAAAAGGAACCGGAGGGGGCTCTCTCTCGCTGTCAACTGTTTTTTCCCCTCAGCTCCTCGTTAATGTTAAAATAAGTGGATTTTACTTTTTGAAATGTTTATTATTGTAGTGATATGGTTGTTATAATTATAGGCTTTTGTAATTTCTGATCTGTTTCTCTGTGTGTGTGTTGGCAGGGCAGCAGCGCATACAGCACAGTTGTTTTTATTAAATAGAAATTTGATCCATCCCCTCCTTGTTTTTTGTTTGATTCACAGTACTGCAAGCACTTCATATGGTGTTCAAAGTGCACAATGCTTCACTAAAATAGAAACTATTGTCAAGGCTGGAACCAATTATTCCTGCTTTTATTGTTTCTTATGGGGAACTCTTCTTCACTATACAAACTTTTCAATTTACAAACCTTGTCCAAGAACCAATTACGTTTGTAAATCGAGGTTTTGCTGCACATTTCCATATTCCTTGTTACACATATGCAGGAGGTGTGTGCGTGAATTCCAGGTTGCATGTCTTGCCAGAACACGGCTCAAACTGGAGAGCAAGCTGCAACAAATGTGACATTTAGGAGCCATTTCTAAGATACTAATATTTTTGCCTTTTTTAGTTACTGTGCACTAACCACTTTATTTAGTTAAAAATATGTATGTAGTAGAGATGCGCGGATAGGCAATTATTTCATCCGCAACTGCATCAGAAAGTCGTCAACCATCCGCAATCCACCCGATCTAACATTTGATCAGAACCGCATCCGCCCGCACCCGCCCGTTGTTATATATCTAAGAGACGATGCAAGGCATTAGTGAGGTTATAAAGCTTTTGCCTGTTAAAGAAAGGAGACTGATCCAATGCATAACGGACATTCGCGTGCCACGCTGTCACGACCCAGACGCACACCAGTGCACAATCATATGGGAGCCGCGCTGAGCTCCAAGCGCGTCTCGCTGCCAGCGACGGCCGGGTATATGGGCCCGACGCTCCAGCGCCATCCATTTTCAGGGCTAGTTGATTCGGCAGGTGGGTTGTTACACACTCCTTAGCGGGTTCCAACTTCCATGGCCACCGTCCTAGCTGCTGTCTATATCAACCAGGGTGAGCCCCACCCCTTTCGTGAGCGCACTGCGCGCGGAGTGACCCCTGTTACCCGCCCCCGGCAACAGGGGTGGCGGGCAGGTAAGCTGCGCGGGCGGAGCGCGCGGAGTGACCCCTGTTATGAGCCCCCGGCCACGGGGGTGGCGGGCAGGTAAGCTGCTTACCTGCTGCGCGTGACGCCGGCCGCGGCGAAGGCGGACGAGGCGGGGTGTCGGTGCGGTGGGCGCGGTGGTGACCCTGGACGTGCGTCGGGCCCTTCTCGCGGATCGCCTCAGCTACGGCTCCCGGTGGGGCCCTCTCGGGGGAAGGGGCCTCGGTCCCGGACCCCGGCGAGGCGTCCCTTCTCCGCTCTGTAAAAGTGTCCATCTCTTTTTTTTTTTCTTCTGTTGTGGCATATGCTGCAGGTGCCTGCTCGTTTTTCGTATGTGGGTAACAACATTTAACTATGTATATATATTTCCGAATTGGTTTAACTGCCACCCGCCTGAATCTATTTAAAATCTAATTTTTTTTTATTTGAACCACCCGACCCGACCCGCGGATAAAATCTAATTTTTTTTAATTTCATCCGCCCGATCCGCGGATAATCCGCGGACTCCGCGGTTGTGCCCGCAAACCGCGCATCTCTAGTATGTAGCATTCAATATCACAAATTTAATACATCACATGATTTACAACTACACTAGAAAATTATACATTTAATTAGAAAACTTTATAAAAATGCTATAAAATATTTTTTGTTCTATGATTTGTTGGATCAGGACTTAAAACCAAATCGGATCTGAGGCCAAAAAATCTGATTAAAAGGTCAAAAATGTTCATCAGGACACCCCTACTTGATATATTTGCTTACACTGAAGACGTTGACGGTACTTGTGAGTCAGTGCAAAAGAAGCAACCAATTTACCTCTTTGTATTCATCTTTGCCTTCGTCCAGGTACTTGCTGATGTCCCTTTCCAAGATGGCGATGGTCTTTATTTTCTCTTTGATATCGTTGATCTGCCAGTGACAAAGCAGTAACAAGAATACTTACATGGAAAAGCAGTAGAGTAGGAATAGTGTTGCAGCTGGTTTTGACTTTCTAACAAAAAGGCAGAGTGATTTAACATGCTTTCACCTTCTCCTGCCCTTCCTCATGCTTCTGTCTTTTGCGCTCCATCAGCTCCTGTTTCTCCTGCTGCAGCTTTTCCAGGGTGGAGGACAATGGGAGCAGCTGTTCCTTGGCCTCCTGGTTGGGCGATAGACAAAAACATGACATTTAATTTCCCACTTTAGGCAGTCTTGAAATTCAGTGGAAAATTGCATCGTCACAATAATTACCCGAATGTCTCTGGTTAAGGCTTGGATCTCGGCAGTGAAATCAACACACTGTTCCTCCAGCTGCTGCTGTTTTTGCATATCGCTGCTCAACTGGAGTTTCTCTGCTCTGGTCTCGTTCACAGAACTCTTCAGCACTTGAATTTGATCCTGTTGGTCTTGAATCAGCTTACGTTTGAGCTCTATCTTGCTGGAAGCTGGAAGGTAAAGAAATGTATGCAACGGCAGTATCGCAAAAAAGTGAGACACATACCACACATTTTAGCAAAACAGTTTTTATACAGTATGTCATCTCAAGGAACAACATTATAGAATTGAAATTTAATTATACTATAGGGTAATCAGTGTACAGCTTGTATAGACGTATATATATATATATATATATATATATATATATATATATATATATATATATATATATATATATATATATATATATTCACCTAGCTGAAAAATGACAAGGAGCGCATCAAGAAAGTAAACAACCTCATCATAGCTGCCGATAAAACCACAAACTTCTACAGAATGGACATACCAGAACACCACACCTTACTGGACAGAAGCATCACCAAATCATACAAAAAAGCGCAACCCAACACCTTACAGAACATCCACCTGGAAAATAAAAGGATCGCGGCTGAACTGGACATTGAGGACAGGGTGGACGCCACAGCCAACAAGGAAGCCTTCATCACATTGAAGGACCACAAACCCAACTTTGCAAATAACCCAACATGCCGACTAATAAACCCAACTAAATCTGAAATAGGAAAAATCAGCAAAATAATCCTGGACAGAGTCAACACAAAAATCAAGGACAAAACACCACTCAACCAATGGAGAAATATAGCAGCAGTAATCAAATGGTTCAACAACATCCAAGACAAACAACAGCACAACTTTATCTCCTTTGATATCGAGGAATTTTACCCTTCCATCACGCAAGACCTACTGACTCAAGCAATAGACTTCGCCTCAGACTACGACTCAATCACAGGCAACGAAAGAAACATCATCATCCACGCAAAAAACTCAATTCTCATCCACAACAGTACACCATGGCAAAAAAAGACCAATGCAACATTTGACGTCACTATGGGAAGTTTTGACGGAGCAGAAACGTGTGAACTCGTTGGGAGTTTCCTCCTCTCCCAGCTCGCTAGCCTCAATCTGAACCTTGGTATTTACCGTGATGACGGACTGGCAGTGAGTCGCGCCTCGCCAAGGAGCAGCGAGAATACCAAGAAGCGCATATGCCAAATTTTCAAAGAGAACGGCCTACGGATCACGATTGAAGCCAACAAGCAAACCGTCAACTTCCTTGACGTCACTTTCAACCTGAGAAATAACAGCTACCAACCATTCACGAAACCCAACACAACACTCCAATATGTGCACCATGACAGCAACCACCCACCCACCACCACGAAAAGAATACCTACCGGAATCAATAAAAGACTATCGATGCTGTCATCTAGCAAAGCTGAATTTGACCAAGCAACCCCCCCCGTACCAAAAAGCCCTTGATGAAAGCGGATACAATTTCACCCTCACCTATGAACCCACGCCAGGAAACCAGCCAAAAAAGAACAGAAAACGAAACGACATCATCTGGTACAACCCCCCATACAGCAAAAACGTCTCAACTAACATTGGACACAAATTCCTCAATCTGATTGACAAACACTTTCCCAAAGACAACACCCTAAGAAAAGTATTCAACAAGAACAACATTAAATTGAGCTACAGCTGCATGAACAATATACGACATATCATCTCAAACCACAACAAAACAATTGCAAATGAGCCGTCGGCCCCCAGACAGAGCGACTCCAAAGGCTGTAACTGTCGAAAGAAACCTGATTGCCCTCTCAACGGGGGGTGCTTACAAACATCAGTTGTCTACCAATCTAAGGTAATACGCAAGGACATTAACACATCCGACACATATGTAGGATTAACCGAGGGAGAATTCAAAACCAGATGGAACAATCACAAGGCTTCTTTCAGGAACAAAAACCTGCGAAATACCACAGAACTCAGCAAACACATTTGGGACCTCAAAGACAATAATGTTGAATATTCAATAACATGGAAAATTCTTGCATCCAGCACACCTTACAATAGTGGTAATAAAAGATGCAACCTATGCTTGAAAGAGAAACTGTTTATTATTTACCGTCCAGACCTGTCATCCCTCAACAAGCGCAGCAAAATTGTCACAGCATGCCGCCATAGACGGAAACACCTCCTAGGTAACACATGAGCCAATCACCACGCCCCTAGGCCAGCCTGTACCCACCCACTCTGTGCCCTATATAAACCATGGTATGCGAATGCTCCCATTAAAATCTCCTGACGATTGAGGGTACCCCCCCTCATGAAACAGGCCTGTAGAGATGAAATAGTCTTGTGATTTTTTTTCCCCACACATACATATATATACATATATATATATATATATATATATATATATATATATATACATATATATATATATATATATATATACATATATATATATATATATATATATATATATATATATATATATATATATATATATATACATATATACGGTACACACATTTCATGCCCAGGAGGATTAAGGCAGTACTAGAGTTCACTTAAGTATTCACATTCTGAACACAATTTGGACATGTCCACTGTGAGGTGTATTTACTTGAGTTCCCAGCTATTGTGACAACAATGGCTGTGTAAGTTGACTGAGTAATCTTTGCTGCTAAATAGATCTACTTTAAAATATCACCTAAGTAACATGTCTATGGTATTGTCCCTTGAGAAGATACTGAAATGTGAGAGTGTACAAACCTTTGTGAGATATTGTACCAACATTGGATCAAACAATCTCTATACATGGTACATGTTGGCTATGCAGTTAGCGGACTTACTGGTGTCTAGCTTCAGCTGAGTTTCCTGCTTCTCCTGGCTGACTTGATGAATGGTTCTGGTCAGGTCTACACCCTGGAGTTTAGCTGCATTCTGAGCTATTTTCCTCTCTACTTCCTTTAGGTCCATCTAGGAAAAAAACAATTGTGGATGACAGGGAGGCTTGCAAAGTTAATAGTGAGTGTTTATGACACCAGAATGATAGGAATATATCTTTTTTTAAACTACCAGGAATCTGTCCATGAGTGAGATGTCCTGCAAACAAGCTTTGGCGGTTTCCTCCTCGGACATCAGTGTCGCAAGTAGAGTGTCCTGCTCCTCTGTGTCTGATTTTAGCCTCTCGATGTCTCTGTTCACATTCTGCAGGCGATTTCTTAGCTCAGGTAACTCCTTCTCTTGCAACTGTACAATGGACTGCCTGTGAAGGACAGATAAACATTTAATTTTGAATCAAATAATGCATATATTCAGGAACACAGTATACATTATTGTTCAGATTCACTGTTTTTCAAGCTGCTATTTCAGAAAAGGGCACAGCAGAAATATTTGGTTGTTTTATAATAATCTCACGCCATCTAGTGGCACAAACATGAAGCAACCTGCACTGCTTCTTTCTGAGAGTGATGTCTCTAAAATTGCGTTTACTTTATTAAGTTTCTTAACATTTTTGGTATAGCTGTGGTACTTAAGTGTCTCGTAAGAGTATGCAATCTACATGTGCACCAATGGTTTTAAAGCTAAAATGATTTAGTGACAAAAACAATATGTTTTCAACAGCAATCCTTAGAGAGTATTCCTGTAAACCTATAAACAGAAGAACAAATGTTATACCGGACAGGTCTTAGAGTCATCATCTCATCTTTTCGCCTCTCCTTCCTCTTAAGGTCCTGTTCAGTGTTCTTCAGCTTATCTGGAACTAGACGCAGTTTGGACTGCATGTCACTGATGACGTCCTGCAGGTCGGACTCAGAGGGAAAGGTCCGCTGGCATACGGGACAGCAGGGTTCCCTCTCTTCGGTCAGCTGACTGATGAACTGGGTATAGACAGCAGTGGCTCCGGCTAGCATGGCTGGAAAAAGACAAAGAGAAGTCCCACTTATTTCCTCTATTCTATTCTGTTGGTTTTAGGTTTGGCACGCTAACCTCTTTGTTTGGAGATCTTTTCCAGGTCTTCTTGCACTTTGCACAGGTCCTGCTCCAGATCTTGACTGCCACACACTTCGAAGAACTTTTCTTCATCAGCCATCAACAGCTGTTCTTTCTTACGCAGCTCGGCAGCGATGTGGCTTTTATTCTGCTCACTTGATGCCAGGTCCTTGCTGAGAATTGTAAAATAACAACAGGTCTGTCAGGACAAAGGCAACACGCGCTCCACTCATTTATTATTGGATCACGCACTTGATTTTGGCCAGTTTGGCCCTGGTGCTGTTTATTTCTTTTGACTTGGCGTAGAGCCAGTCCTCCAGCTCTCTTACGTTTGGGAAATGGCCCAGCAGCAACACCAGATCGCTGCTGTGGCGGGACTTGATCTTGCGTACCTGCTCCTCTTTTTCTTTCTGCGGTACCAAAAAAGGAATGTTAGGAGAGAAACGAAGGAAGACACATGGACCCACGCTAGCATTGACAACAAAACCTTATCCTTTGTCAACATGTCCATCTGTGTGCGCGCAGTGGTGTGCATGTTCAGCAAGCCCATCTCTTGGTCCAGCTGTCTCTGTGAGCAGTCCATTTCGGCCTTTTCTCTCTGGAGCTCCGCCACCTCGGCCTTTAACTCTTCTACATTTGACATATGCAGGGCCCTCTGCAGCTCACCCTCCTAAAAAAAGAAAAGAACAAATTAGCCTCAGGTATGTTGTAATGTTGAATACACATAGCGCCTTGTACACTCACCACTTTCATCAGCTCGTTTTCCAGCTCCTGCATTCTGCTGGACGAACCTTCCAGTCTCTGCAGCTCAGCGCGGACATTTCGGAGCTCTTGCTGCTTCTTTTCCTGCAGGTCTCTTTTCAGCTCTACTGTCCGCTCCAGACCAGTCTTTTTGTGTCTGATTTCATCAATGGACTGTTGTTTCTGCTGCTCCTTTTCGTGCAAGTCTGCCTGTGTCAAGGAACGAAGACACGATGAGCAGCACAACCAACAAAAGACTTATGTATTCTAATCGTATTTCCTTGTGAGTATGGTATCACTGACTAATTCTTACCGTAACCTGAGCCACTGCCTCTTTTTCCTGCTCTAGTCTCTGTGTGGCATGACGATGAAAGCTCTCCAACTGTAGAGCCGTAAAGGGTGGCCGGTCATAGCCTTCCACCTCCAGTTGTGACGACAACAAGCGGACCTGTAATTCAAATAACATTTAGGAACTTTTCCTCATGGGCTCCCCCTACATCTATGAAGCATACGTTACTTTTTATTCACATTTATGTATAGTTTGACTGATGGACATGTACATGAAGCTAATGAAGCACTAATGTGCATCATTGATCAAATAAGATACGCACTGCACACAGCTTGATAGGTCAGTGTTAGTCTACCAATATTACACACCACCAGAGTTGGAGATCCAAGATAGCCATGGCAACAATACATGTGCTGTTTTTCCTTAATAAAGCCTGTTTTAAGCAAGAAATACCTTTTAAAATGACCGTCTCGCTCTCACCTGAGTGTCACGGTTCTTGATGTTTTGGGTGTGGCGGTCAGCCTCAAGCTGGAGACGCCCTGGAAGGACAAGATGAAACGGGATCTTTTGTCCGTTTTATGCACAAAAATGGCAAATCAACTTCCTATGTGGGTGTGACTGCGCACCTTGTTCCACCAGGAGGTCGGCCTTGGCCCGGTTGAGTCTCTGACACTCCCTGCCGGCTCGCTCCAGTTCCTTCTGACAGTCAGTCAGCCTTCGCTCCTTCTCTCTCACTGTTCTCTGGTGGTTCTGGTAATGCTCTTGCAGCTGCTCGGTTGAACCCTGGAACACCTGCAAACCAACACAAAGCGGCGCTGTCAAAAAGCATGCAAAAATCATTCCTAATGTCTTCGTAGACATTAATCATAGGACAATTCTTAAATCAATTATTGCCACACCAGTCAAACCACAGCCTTTACGGTGAATAAACCGCATTTTATCATGTTGCGATTAAATTGCAAATGCAATCAATCGATCAACCTTACTCTGCCCGCTCAGCTGTGCTTTTAGTACAACATCAATTGTGGATATGGAGAATAAATTCCACGTTTATATAGCAATTTATTCAGCATCTTCCACCTGCTCCATTGTTTCCTCCAGCTCCTTGTTGTCCTCCTCCATTTGTTTCTTCCTGCTGTCCAAAGCCTTGATGTCGTTGTCCAGCTTCATCACCTTGCCCAGTTTCAAGTCAAAGTCTGTCAGTCGATTCTGAAAATCAAAATAAATAACTGAATACATTTGTGCCTGATTCTCTAGTGTTAAAATGTCAGACAGAAAACAAACTGCACACCTCCAGTGGATCAATCTGGTTCTCTATCATCTGGATGTTGTCCTTAGAAGCCATCAACTGAGCCTCCTTGTTGGCGATAATCTCTCGAATCTGCTGGGCTTTCTCCTTGTTCTGCTTCAGAAAGCGTAACTCCACCTGACACTCTCTCACCGTGTTGCTCTGTTTGAGGCGCAGCTGACGCATCGTGTCTAGAGCTTTGATGTACCTGTTTGAGAGTGCAAGAGTAATACACATTTACTGGTAGTGTTAGGTGTTAATACAAATAAATAAATAAGAAAGAGAGAAGAAAAAGGGTTGTATTTACTTTGTTGCAGCAAAGATGGAATCAAATTTTTCTTTAAGCGCCTTGCCCTCACTAAGTGGCCAGTTAGACTCCTCTTGGTGGCAGAATATGACATGATTCAACACAGGCTTTGATACACCAAGCGCAGAAATCATCTCCCGGTCCATGTCAGCACATTTATTCGACATGCTTATCCTCTCCCCATCCCTGCATGAATGCATGAGTGGAGATTTTAAGAAATTAGTTCAAAACTCAAAGAGTTAAGAGAGACGGTTGAAAACTTACTTCATTCTCGTAATAACCTGTTCAAGGCTTTTAAAGGAGTAGTTTTTGGCTTTCTGGGTGCAGGACATGGAGCGCTGGATGGTGATTTTTTCTCCGTTGACGTCAGAGAATAAAAGTTTGATCTGTGCTCGCACATCTGTCTCGTGGGCGTCCTGGAATGACATATAACTTTAGACGCGCGCAAACATTGCTTAAGTAAAATATTCACTACGTCTGACGCAACTATGTTTTTGGTTTAGTGTAGTCGTGGCTATTTACCTTTGGATCATGGACGAAAGCACCACCCTTAGAACCTGGGGGAAGTTCTCCTGAAGTTGCGTATTTAAGGCACTCAATAATAGTCTGAAAAATAAGTGTCCATCAAGTCTCTTTGCAACTTAACACATTTATTACAAAATCAAATTACAAATCTGTGGAAATTATTACAAATTGGAATATTTTGTACTACATTTTTAAAACATGTAAAGATACTTTGTGGAAACACTCTAGTCTATACATACTTTAATGTAGATTTGCAGACAAGTGGATTGCTGGTTGTCTATACAGTAGTCTTCAATGCAACTGTAGAAAGTTATGGATAGCAGTAATGTGCGAGGAAATGAATGAGTTGTTCAAAACTTGAGTTTTTCCTGAATCGTGGGTACACTCATTTCAGTTAACTTGTTTACTTTCTCACTCCTGCAACAGCTTGCTCTATTAAAAAGGAGACTGTTAGTCTCACTGCCTTTGTATAAATGTATTAGACCTGTAGAAAAAGCAACAGTTATGGGGTCTCCCTGTGCGTGAAACTGGACTAGGTATCATGGCCATCTCCCCAAATCGATTCGATTTTGAATTATAAGGTTCGAAATGTATTAATCATGATTTGATTCAATCTACACCCAAATACTGAAAATGTCTCAACAACTTTGGACAGTTTAACATTTCTTAAAAGTCTCAACACTGCAATTTTAAAATGAAGGAAATGCAAGTGAAAGTGTACTTGTATTGCAACATTCCATTAGTACAAATTGCATACAGGAAAAACTTAAAAAGCAAAATAATAACAATAAATAAGTACCGGTAA
The DNA here is from genome assembly GCF_033978685.3 of Nerophis lumbriciformis. Lineage (NCBI taxonomy): Eukaryota > Metazoa > Chordata > Actinopteri > Syngnathiformes > Syngnathidae > Nerophis > Nerophis lumbriciformis. Next base: position 11,803,240 of record NC_084556.2, on the reverse strand, counting down.
GGTATTCTTCTGGGATTCTTAATTTATTAGCACAATCAGACAGGATGAACACTTTATGTATTGAATCTTATTGTGAAAGCCGGATGTGTGCGCTCGGTCACTTTTATTGGGGCACTTCATGACACTGATATGTGCAGGGAGATGAAGACGTAGACAAAAGTACCTTTCAGCTGCCGTTTTCGGGTTCACTTTAAACACGAGCCGCTTGAAGCTGGCAAATGCGGCTGTGAATCTTTGGCAACAAAAGTTGCGATGGCTTCTATTATTCTATATCTTCATGGTTCGCGGAGAATCTGGTGATAATATGCTAGCACGTTTCTCACTTTCTTTTATTTTGCCCCAGACGGCATGTTGTTGGCAGCTAACGTTAGCAAAGTCAGTGTGACACTGCTGCTATCAAGGGGCGGGGGAGGTAGATGAGGGTAATCAATATGATGATGACATCGCAAAATTGTAATAATATTGATCCATAATCAATTATTTTTACCAGCTTTAGTTTGTATTGATCAGTGATTCTCAAATGGTACCAATCGTACACTGGGTCAATCTAGTGCAGGGGTGTCAAACTCATTTTTACTGGGGGCCACATCGCAATTATGGCTGCTCTCAGAGGGCCACAGCGAATATATACTAAACACATAATAGCTCTGTTACAGAACTTGCAATGGTAACTTTTTTTGATTATCATATTATTTTTTACAGATTGATGCACAACTTGCTTTCAAATCTCAAGTCAAGATGACAAGCCAATAGTTAAGTGTTTATTTTTGATAACCAAAAAAATAAATAAAAATGCTTGGAACATCAGATAATATTAAAGCGTAGAACATATGCAATTGCATGTGCAACATTTGCTGTCAAAATCAAAAGAACATCATTTTAGCCAGAAAGTGCTTTTTTATTTCCACTCTTTTGAAAGCCACATAGATGATGCAGTGGGCCACGATTAAAAAGATGTGGCTGCCTACATAAATGACGTAGCGGAACACATAAAATTACATGGCAGGCCACCCTAAAATGACACAGGGGTGCAGTATAAAGTGGTGTGACGGACCACCTTAAATGATGTGGCGGACCACATAAAATGACGTGATGTGTCGCATTAAAATTATGGGACGGTCCACTTAAATTGAAGTAGCAAAAAATTATGTGGTGGGTCACAATAAAATTATATGGCAGACCACATAAATGATATGGCGGGCTACATTAGAATGATGTGGCAGGCCACAATAAATGTATATGACGGGGAAAAATAAAAAGTACTTGCGGGCCACATTAAATGATGTGGCATTGAGTTTAACACACATGATATGCTAAATAATCACCTGATTACAGGGTTTCATTTTCCTTTATTCAAAAACAGTGTTTCTGTTCCAATTGTGTGTAACGTTAGAGAGGCCAAAAAATAATAAATATATTTATTAAATAAAACACCTGCCTTGTTTTTAATGAATACTTACGCCTACTATGCTGCTGTATTTTAACATGGGTCATTATGGTGGTACTAGTGGTTAGAGTGTCCGCCCTGAGATCGGTAGGTTGTGAGTTCAAATCCCGGCCGGGTCATACCAAAGACTATAAAAATGGGACCCATTGCCTCCCTGCTTGGCACTCAGCATCAAGGGTTGGAATTGGGGGTTAAATCACCAAAAATGATTCCCGGGCGCGGCCACCGCTGCTGCTCACTGCTCCCCTCACCTCCCAGGGGGTGATCAAGGGTGATGGGTCAAATGCAGAGAATAATTTCACCACACCTAGTGTGTGTGTGACAATCATTGGTACTTTAACTTTAACTTTACTTGGAGAGGCAAGTTTTTTCTGAGGTGGTACTGGTGAAAAAAGTTTGAGGACCACTGGTACAGATCACAGACTTTGCATGAAAAACACTGCCACAAGATCGCAAGCTTTTAACTTAGACTTAGACAAACTTTAATGATCCACAAGAGAAATTGTTGTTAAACTGGAACTGTGCGAGATTCTGTGAATGTGTCTATGACAAATGAATCAAGAACCCGATTCACTTGAGTGAGTGACTCGTAAGAACTCGATTCACTAAAAGAAATGGTGCTTACCATGCCTAGTAGAATCCATAATTACGAAACAACAAACCTTTCCTCGCACACACCACACAAGGGATTTAGCATCTCTGGAAGCGACAAAGCCATACTTTAAATGGCTGCTTTCATAATATAGGTTGAATTGTGCTTTCCGGTCTCAATATTCTGGGAAGGTCATTTACGCAGCACCCATGAGAAGGCATGTTAACAAAGTTTGTCTTGTTGTGTATTGCCAACTGTTCCCCCTTTGGTGTATTTTGTTATTAAAATACAGAAATGACATTGTTTGCGGACATAAAAATACAATTAAACAGGGTGGGTCTACTGATTTTTCTATTACATCTGAATGTTATTGGTCACAGAGCGGTGATTAGAGACACTTGCTGTAAACATACCGTTTTGCCAGCTCCGTTGGGTCCGACAAGGACCGTGAGAGGCGTGACGAAGGCGATCACTTGTTTGTCTTTGTCCTCAATCCCGAAGCTTCGCACCCCGAGGATGCTCATCTTGTCTATTTTGGACATTTTTGCTGCCTGGAAAGAAACATAACCATTATTCTCTAAATAGGGATTAAAACCAAAATTGAATTCCTGCCATGTGTTTGCAAAGTTGAGTAGTATGTCTGTATTAGCCGCTGGCTTGATATCCGCAGTGGCCAGCCACTCAGCGTGTCTCAAGCTTGATCATGCAATCTTAGTACTGACTGGACCGCTTTTTTAGAAGTTCAAGTGTGTTTGCGTTGTTTTAATCACCACTATACACCAATACCGATGACGTAGAACACATATCCTAGATTATCTAGAATATCACAAATTTTCACATATCAACAAATCTCTGAAAACATTTTGCAAGTTTACACTCAACAAAACTGCCCCGCAAAACATATAATTTGAGTAAAATGATCATTGGAATCCCGATTATAATATAAGCTATACATTTACAGGCCACAAATTTTAACTTTTTAAGGTCAAGGCAAGTGTTTCCTTAAAGGAGGGCTCATATTTTAGGGCACCAATGTAAGTTAGAAGGGCACCAAGGAAAACATTTTTTTCTTTCGAGGCAGGGGCTCCAAAGCATGCATGCATGGCATGCATTTATATATACATACATACATGTATATATATATATATATATATATATATATATATATATATATATATATATATATATATATATATATATATATATATATATATATATATAAGAATTTTGAAAGATGGCACCTGATGGCCATAAGACGTAACTGCAGTTTTTATCCATATAGATAAAAATAGTGTTTATGTATGAGATCTAGGGCTGCCAATTATGGCCAAAGTAATAATTAAGATTATTGTTATCAATATTGAAATCATGATAACGCAGTGTTGGGGTGTGAACGTAATATAATCATGTCATTTGTAATGTCTAATAAAAAGGCTATATATAAACGTTATCCATACGCTATATATAAACGTTATCCATATATTATTTAATAATATCAACGTGTCAGCTTTTTGTCATTACATGATGCCTTTATCTCTATATTTACATTTTGATAGTTTTTTTTATTATTATTTATTTATTGTGTTAAGTTATGTACATTTATATGTACATGTAGATGCTGTATAAGGACATATCCATTAAGAGTTTGAGCAGAAACATGTCGTATAGGAATTAACTATACACAATAAAACATTAACAAAATGCTGTGTCAGATAAATGAAAAAACAAGTAATGTAAAAAAACATAGCGTTTACTTTTTGATATCAAAATAAAACACAAAGCAGATTGGCTAATGAAGATGAAGTCTAATAAACAAGCTTTGTTCTTCTCCAAAGGCCCCTAGTGGTTCAGTTCAACAGTTTGGCCAACAAAAAAAACCCAAGAGTGACACCTCTCACATCGAATACACAATCTTTACAGCATGCGTTCAATTCGATGAGATAAAAAACCATTTTAGCTAGTATTACTGTTATTTGAACATGGATAAAGTTAGCAGTTAAATAAAGGAGTGAGCATCCCAGTAAACAAACTAAAGACTTTATAAACAAGTTGTGACAACGTTCACAACACATCGCCTGCTGCATGTTTCCTCACGTCATTACCTCTCAGTCACAGCAGCTTTTGAACGCTGTATTGAGAAAATAAAAGCAACATCAAATCATTGTTCTCCTTCGCTGTATACTTTTAGTGTGGGGACAAGTGCGTCTGTCTCCAATATTGTTCACACCCGTTGTCATATAACACCACTGCGCTCTTAAACGCACGCCGGGAAGCGAGAGAAACATTACGTTAAACCAAGCGCTTGGCTCCGTTTATTCCGAGGGGAAATCTCCGGAGCAAAGTCTGTGTAGTTTGTCCGCCATGATTGTCAAGCCAAACGACGCTGGTGCGCATGCGCCTGACTTCGTGTTGCCTAAAATGCATGAATTAATTACGTTTTTTCGGTAATTAAAAAATTAGACGCCCTGCATCTATCTGTGGGTCTGCCAAAAATCTTTTAAACTGATCGATTCGCACACTGATTTTTTGGACCCGTCGATAGTCTTGTTGCTTGTGATGTGACTCACAACTCGAGTTCGACCAGCCAATTTCAGAAATGTAATCATTCAAAAATACACTGTAAGTGTGAAACCTCTTTGTTTCTTTGTTTAGCAAGCTTTCTAATTATACCCTCAATCTATCTTCTTTTGCCTATCCGGGGTCGGGTCGCTGGGGCAGCAGCATGAGCAGATAAGCCCAGACTTCCCCAGCTACCTCGTCCAGCTCCTCCCGTGGTCGGAGGCAATCCCATGCCAGCTGGGAAACAGCTAACATGGGATTGTTCAGGGCACGTCTGACCAGTAGGACCAGGAAGGCATCTGGGGACGCATCCCAACCAGATGCCCGAGACACCTTATCTAGCTCCTCACGGTGTAAAGAAGCAGCGACTTTACTCCGAGGCCCACCCGGATGACAGAGCTTCACCTTAAATCTAAGGGAAAGCCCTGCCACCCTACGGAGGAAGCTCATTTTAGTCAATTGTATCCGTGAGCTTGTCCTTTCGGTCAAAACCCAAAGCTTGTGACCTTAGGTGAACATAGATACACTAGTAAATTGAGAGTTTTGCCTTTTGGTTTAGCTCAATCGCCACCACAACTAACCATCACAGGTGACACCGCATCGATCCGCCTGTCAATCTCAGGATCCACTCTTCCCTCACAAATGAACAAAACCCCAATGTACCTGAACTCCTCTGCATAACAGAGATAATACCAATGATTAAAGTTAAAAGTTAAAGTACTACTTATAGTCACACACACACTAGGTCTGGTGAAATTACCCTATGTATTTGATCCATCCCTTTGTTCCACCCCCTAGGAGGTGAGGGGAGCAGTGAGCAGCAGCGGTGGCCGTGCTCGGGAATCATTTCAGTGATTTAACCCCCAATTCCAACCCTTGATGCTGAGTGCCAAGCATCAATCCCATTTTTATAGTCTCTGGTATGACTTGGCCTGGGTTTGAACTCACGACCTACCGATCTCAGGGCGGACACTCTGTAACCACAAGTCCACTGACCAGATCAACCAACATTTTTAAAATGGTGTAAATATTAAGAAAGTTATGACATTTATAACAAAAAAGTTATACCTAAAATATTGAGCCCCATTGGCTTAGTATTAACAAGTTTTTAAATGCAGAGAAAATAAAGTGTATGTTCTTTACCACATCAAAAACTGTAAGATCAGCACTGTGTGAGAACATTTTAACAAGAAATGGGAAACAAATTATGTTAGTATCTGCTTTTAAATAAGGGAATGAGCGGTAGAAAATGGATGGATGGATGGATTTTTAATTGATGACCACTTGAGTTTTAAAGAGCACATTCAGTATGTTGTAAAAAAACTGACACTTTTACTGGGATTTTATTATAGAAACAAGTCTTGCTTTTCTTTTACTGTGAAACAGAAATTGGTGGAAACAACCTTTTTACATGTTATTGACTATGGAGATGTGTTGTACATGAATGCTACTGCTGGTTGTCTTCACAAACTAGTGTGTACCACGGGGCTAGGGATGTCCCGATCCAGGTTTTTGCACTTCCGATCCGATACCGATATTGTTTTTGCATTTCCGATCCGATACCGATACTGACCGATACTGGCCTATCCGAGCATGTATTAAAGTTATTTAGCCTACTTAGTTGTCAGAATCATGTTGAAAAGGGTTTTAGTACTCTTGATAACAACTAGCCAGCTGAATTAGGGGAGTTTGAATAATACACAATGGTTGGTAACAACAAACTGACCTGTTTATTCAAGGATAAACACAAAATAGACAAAATTATACATGACAAACAGAAATGGCATCATTGAACTAGGGCTGGGCGATATGGCCTTTTTTTAATATTGCGATATTTTAAGGCCATATTGCGATACACAATATTTATCTCGATATTTTGCCTTAGCCTTGAATGAACACTTGATGCATATAATCACAGCAGTATGATGATTCTATGTGTTTTGATTGATTGATTGAGACTTTTATTAGTAGGTTGCACAGTGAAGTACATATTCCGTACAATTGACCACTAAATGGTAACACCCGAATAAGTTTTTCAACTTGTTTAAGACGGGGTCCACTTAAATTGATTCATGATACAGATATATACTATCAGATATATACTATCATCATAATACAGTCATCACACAAGATAATCACATCGAATTATTTACATTATTTATAATGCAGGGTGTGGAGGGGGGCGCCTGATGTAAGTGTCAAAAAGACAGCCAAAAGAGTTTGATATGAGAATAAATCTAAAGTTAAAATATAGGGTCGAAATGCACCCATTTGCAGGAAATGTAGTCTTGATTTTCAAAATGTTCTTTCAAGGCTTGCATGTCTACATTAAAACAGTCTTCTTCATACTGCATTAATATATGCTACTTTTAAACTTTCATGCAGAGAAGGAAATCACAACTAAAAAAATCACTAATTTTTTCATATGGTGTTGATGTGGAAATTTTTGCCATTTTGATTGTGTGGAGTCTGGACGTGTGGCACCGAATGGAGATAAGCGTCTCGACAGACGTCACAATATTTGAACAATGATGACGAAAACTGTTGTCTCTGTCGTGTCCGTGTGTCGAAAATTGTTGTGCGCTTATTTTTTTATTTGATTTTGTGCGTGGCATAGATTTGCCGTGCACAGAGGACGCTTGAGCAGGCGCGCACCTTAGCGGCTGCGCTAGCATCACAGCTAACGTTAGCCATGCCGCTACCTCGCTCTCTGCTGGGAGAGGACGTATACGTATGTGACGTATGACGTGACAGTATGTGACGTGTGTAAGAAGGTGCGCTCGCTGTCTGTGAGAGGGAGACACAGGAAAAAGTGAGAAGAGCCTGTCGTGTAATGCCAGCAGCTAAAAGCAACTGCGTGGGAATTGTGGATGTGTTGAAGGTGTGCTGGAAAATGCGGAACGGTAATGACGGAGCAGCAGAAAAGTGGAATGTATTATTTAAATAGGTGCGTTGGAAAACACGGACCGCAGTTTTTTTCAAAACTGGATCTGGATCGGCATTTTCACATGCCTTGCCGATACGCAATTTTTGGCAAATATCGGCAGCCGATCCGATCCAAATATCGGATCGGGACATCCCTACACGGGGCACTGAGATTCATCACCAACTGCGCTCCCCTTACTCACCATTGCGTATGATACGCAGTTAACTGGACTTCTTTATGTGCTCGACGCCTCAATCATTGGTATGTTTTCATCTACAAAACCATTCTGGGTATCATTCCATCTTATCTGTCTTGTCTTATAACAAAGAAACAAGGAAGTCACAATCTTTGTTCAATGAATGTTCTGCAATTTGTCGTCCCCAAAGTAAGAACTGAACTGGGCAAGAAAGCATTTAGGTTTTCAGCACCGAAGGCTTGGAATAACCTACAATCGATTATTAAACTTCAAACCCTTGTTACATTGAATGAGTTTAAAGCTTCTGTGAAAGAACTGCAGTCTACCTTGTCTGTATGCACATGTGTTATGTGAGCAAGTTTTAATGTTGTAAATATGATGTTTTATGTGTTGTTTACTGTTTTTAATGCAACCTTGCTGCTGCCCTCTTGGCCAGGTCTCTCTTTGATCTCAATGGGATTTTTACCTGGTTAAATAAAGGCTAAATAAAAAAAATAAAAAAAGTTGATCAGAAATTAGTGCATTTTGACTAGTTTTGAAAATCCATAAGTTTCATACTATTTATCACAGGAAAATGATACTTATATCACTGTAACTGTCTTCACAAGGTCTGTCTGGTATTACTGGTTTCACGTTAATTAATTAATATTTGAAATTTGACACACTTAAGTAGTCATTATATGTGGGTTTTATACTAACCACATTCCAGCATTATTTCTGCCAAAGGGAGGGTTTCAAAATGATAAACAATAACATGCACAGACAACAACGTCATTATTTTATAGTTAGGACGTCAACGCGGACGTTTAATATACATAATGTAGTCAATACTTGACTCATTGAACATGAAGGTATACTTCCAATGAAGCTAACACTCCTAACTGCTCCCAACACGGTAAGCTAGCTAACAACAAATGTATATGTTAGGCTGGCATTAGGCTAGCTACGAACTGCACTTACAAAGTAAGAACAATAACGTCTCCCATTTGGAACTAAATGCATGCCACATGAATTCACGTACCTTTATGGAGTTACTAAATATTACCGTTGCGCACTTGAAGTTGAGACTAATTCTGGTTTTCGCGCTACACGGGGACTGTGACGTCACTACCTGCGACGACTGACGTCACTACCTGCGACGACTGACGTCACTACCTGCGACGACTCACTTCCGGGTGCTGGAAAGCAGAACAGAAGATCGGTTTGCTCGTTACTGGGTAAGCAGTGCTCTAGAAACACTATTTATACGGCTAAACATAAAACATAAATAAATTGGTTATTTATTAATGTGTTTATTACACTTCTCATGATGGAAATATAATAAGCAAAAACGTATATCACCACAGGAGGCCAGTGTTTCTCTTTAGGAAAAAAACCCTCTGTTTTCCCATTATTAGAGAGAGTGCAGGCTTGTTATTGAATGGCTTCTATGAGGCTTTTTGTCTTTTTTTGTAGACTTTTTTTTACAATGTGATATGACAGCTTGATGGGGCCCAAAATAATAAACTTTTCATGCATTATTATGTATTAGTGATGTTTGCAACTTGCTCGAAGTTACATATTTTTAAATGAAAAAAAATACAACACAAACACCACCGGCTAGCTTATGTTACCATTAATGGTTTAAGAGAATATATAATATATATATATATATATATATATATATATATATATATATATATATATATATATATATATATCATATCCATTCATCCGTTTTTCTACCGCTTGTCCCTCTCGGGGTCGCGCGGGGTGCTGGATAAATTCATAATTACTCATTGTAGTGCACAGTTGTCAAACTCACCCGAGGGCCCAATCTGTCCAGCTACATAATTTAAAGTGATCCGCCATTAATTAAAAAGCGGCCCAGTGGCCCGTCCCATAATAATAATAAATATATTAATAATAAATATATTGCGGCCCACCATGTAATTTATATGGTCAGCTAAATCATTTAAACGTGGCCTGCCATATAATTTTATGTGGGCCGCCACATAATTTTATTGTGGACCGCTACTTAAATTTAAGTGGCCTGTTCTATAATTCTAATGTGGCACATCACATAATTCTAATGTGGACCACCGCATGTCATTTTCTGTGGTCCGCCACATAATTTATGTGGCTAGCCACCTCTTTTAAAGTGGCCTGCCAAATAATGTTATGTGGTCCGCCATATAGTTTTATTGTGGGACGCCACATCATTTTTTTGTGGACTGCTACTTCAATTTAAGTGGCCCGTCTCACAATTTAAATGTGGCACAACACAGAATTCTAATTCGGCCCACCACATTAATGTACGTGGCCCTCCACATCAATCTATGTAGCCCTCCACTTCATTTTAAAGTGGCCTGCTGGCACTGGGAGCAGTTGGGTAAAGTGTTTTGCCCAAGAACACAACTGCAGTGACCAGAATGACGGAAGCGAGAATTGAACATGGAACCCTCAAGTTGCTGGCACAGCCGCTCTACCAAATAAAGTAATTCCAGTTCCAATTCCAGTTACGACGTCGCACATCAAGATGGCTACATCCACGAAAGCTATTAATGCGTTTGCCTTAACTGAATGTAAACAACTTTTGGACAATTATTTGACCCTTCAAACAGTGGATGCCTTTGTAAGCGATGTAGTCCTACGTGAAAAAGGTTAATTTACACTGCAGCGATATTACCATACCTCCAACAAAACATCTTATATGTACATAGGACTTTTAGTGGGACAAAAAACAGTCCGAAGTGATAACGGATATTACTGAAGCTTGTAGGAACTCGGAAGTTCCAACTTCCCAGTAAAACTGGAACGCATCACAAGGCTTACAACACTTTGGAACGTTAGCGCCCTCTAGGCATCCACATAAAGGTTGCAAACAGCCCCTTTAAAATGTGGATAGGTAGAAAGGTTTCTTTTTTGCCAAAATAAAATATAAAATTTTTTGAGGGGTGAATTTGACAGGTCCGTTAATTTTAAGGTTAGCTCATTTTCATGCCTTTTGATATTCTGCAACGTCATATACTAATGAAGTTTAACAAATAAAAAAGAGTCCTAAAATAAGTCAACTGGTTATCCATCTATCCATTTTATACCGCTTTGTCCCTTTTGGGATCGTGGGGGGTCGTTGGGGCCTATCTCAGCTGCATTCGGGCAGTAGGCGGGGTACACCCTGGTTATGACATAATTAAATAAATGTATTAAACAAATTAATAAAATAAGATGAAATATTGTTAAATAATTTCTCATAATTTTGGCCAAAAATCTACAATTATACAGTTCTTTGAAATGATATAGAGGTTAATTTGTTTATTTCATTACGAATGTATTTTTTAACACTGAATTTATGTAACTGAATTTTTGGTGTTTAATTTTTCGAACTGATTTATTGTTTTTTAGTCAAATTATGCTGACAATTTCATTTGAACAATTCTGAGCAAAATGTGTGTGTTTAACAATCCATCCATCCATTTTCTACCGCTTGTCCCTTTTTGGGGTCGCGGGGTGTCGCTGGAGCCTATCTCAGCTGCATTCGGGCGGAAGGCGGGGTACACCCTGGACAAGTCACCACCTCATCACAGGGCCAACACAGATAGACAGACAACATTCACACTCACATTCACACACTAGGGCCAATTTAGTGTTGCCAATCAACCTATCCCCAGGTGCATATCTTTGGAGGTGGGAGGAAGCCGGAGTACCCGGAGGGAACCCACGCAGTCACAGGGAGAACATGCAAACTCCACACAGAAAGATCCCGAGCCCGGGATTGAACTCAAGACTACTCAGGACCTTCGTATTGTGAGGCAGATGCACTAACCCCTCTTCCACCATGCTGCCCTGTTTAACAATGCAGTTTGTTAAAATACGGTGTTTTAAAATTTAGTGTGTAAAAATTAATTGCAGAAATATTTGTTACTTCAAAAATTAAAACCCACTTTCATAAATTAAGACTGAAGCAATCAATCCTGTCTCAGAATAAACTGCCTTTTTGCTGCTTTGCAGGATCTGTGTCACATGACTTTAAACTTGACCCCTCATTGGCTGGTTCTGAGACAGGATCCATTGCTTCAGTCTTAATTTACAGAAAGTGGTGGCCCTAGTGTGTGAATGTTGTCTGTCTATCTGTGTTGGCCCTGCGATGAGGTGGCGACTTGTCCAGGGTGTACCCCGCCTTCCGCCCGAATGCAGCTGAAATAGGCTCCAGCACCCCCCGCAACCCCAACAGGGACAAGCGGTAGAAAATGGATGGATAGATGAGTCTTGAGTTTTGAAGCAACAAATATTTCAGCATTTCCTTTTTTTTTTACAATGAAATTGTTGTACACAACATTTTTTTACACTGAATTTTTACACTGTATTTTAACAAACCCTCACAAAATTGTATTTAATGAAATTATCAGCGTAATTTTTCATGCTTCTGTATTCAGCATACCCTGCCAGATCTAGTCCTAATATTTCTTCTGATAAAGAGCCCATATTTGGTGTCCCTGGGGTCAGTCTTGATTGTACTCTGCAATCAAGCCTCCATAAGCCCTGCTGTTTCAATTTTGGTCATCGGATCGTTACTCTGCCATGCCTGCTCTGGTTCCATAGTCTGCAATGACTTATTGACCCTTTTTGTACCTTATTTTTCTCAAACTTATTTTTTCACCTCAACCTTTTGTTGCTATTGCTTTTTGTTAATCTTTTGGACTTAGTTTTTAAAAAAATATTTTTTTTTTCACACCTGTGTGCTCCCTTTGTTAATACAACTTTTTTGTACTGATTTGATGTAAAAAAAAAAAAAAAAACAGTTTACAAAATGAAAACGAAAAAAATTCAATTATTGAGATTCATTTTCTAATTTTCTCATTCCAAAAACGTTTGTAATAAAGACACAAATAAAACCCAATACAATACTTCCAGGGCTGTTGTTTTTAGTTTAGAGTTTTTATCCAATCAGAATGTACGAAATCTGCCCGGGGCCTTCAGAATCAACAATGCAGGCGTCTATGCACTTTAAGGGAACGGGCACATGCAGGTGATAGACAGTTGCGATAGCCAATCAGATCACGAGTTGATGTCTTTACGTTGAACGTGACATTTACGTGTCCTGTGATTGGATACACCGGGTTAGCGGATGAATTTGAGAACACAAAGTGAAGTGAAGTGAATTATATTTATATAGCGCTTTTTTTCTAGTGACTCAAAGCGCTTTACAGTGAAACCCAATATCTAAGTTACATTTAAACCAGTGTGGGTGGCACTGGGAGCAGGTGGGTAAATTGTCTTGCCCAAGGACACAACAGCAGTGACTAGGATGGCGGAAGCGGGGATCGAACCTGCAACCCTCAAGTTGCTGGCACGGCCACTCTACCAACCGAGTTATACCGCTTATACCGTTGATAGACAGTTGGGATAGCCAATCGATCATAAGTTGTTGACAGTAGCCTATCCAGGTAGCCTGATGTTAACGAGACTGTGATTGGATAGTCACTTGTCATTGTCTAAGTTGCAACTTAGCAGGAAGCAGGAAGTGTTGACCCACAAAGAAGGAGAACAAAACGTTGATTAGGTGGCAGACATATATTTGCAAGGCCAATTTCAAGAAGGATATTTAAAGAAAAACTCCATCTTGTGAGACCATGTCGGCGATGAAATGTGGAAATGCCCGCAATTAACACTCGAATCGACAAGGAGTACCACTGGCTTATACGGCGTCCAATGGGTGCTACAAATTGTGAGTTCAAATATTTTATTTCTTTATATTTTTGCAATTTTAATTTTGACAGTACCACATAAGATATTTTTTAATTGCTGATGCAGGTTTATTGATTTTTAAATGCGCCAGAAAATAACCCGTTTTGTACAATGCCCAGTAGTGCATAAATGTGTTTCTGTATAGTATTTCTCCAACAATGGTCATGTGGTGACATCAACTATGGTATTTTGAGAGGTAATCATTGAAGTCGGACATCACTGAAGGCCGAGGAGGGAAATGCACGGCCTGCCACTGATATATATATATATATATATATATATATATATATATATATATATATATATATATATATATATATATATACACCATTATATTTTGGTTGTATCGTTTTTTTCCATATTAAACCAAAATGGGTTCATTACACGATAAAGGGTTACAGTAAAACTGAACTGCAGTGGAAATAGTATTAATTAAATACATGAAATAACACAAAGTAATCAGGTTGATATAAAATACAACAACAGTCTTTAGGCTTCAGTAGCACTTTTCACATGTCCACCTGGACCTGTGGTGCTGGTGTTTACCACCTGCAGCAGCTCCCTCTAAAAATGTGTCAACATCACCTCTGTAACCCCGTCTCTCTGTTGTGCACCACATTAAAGCATGCTGCATGCACATGTACCTTCTGCTTTCAGTCCACTGACTCAAAGTCTGTCTGTGTTATCAGACCACTGACTCACGGTGCCGCAATCTGCCTAGCTCATGGCCCTCCTATTTTCAGCCGTCCTGACATGAAAATGTCAACATCATTGATGTCTTGGACCAATGAAGGTACACTGTATTTGTGCTATTGAGTGCATGTTTTGGAGTGTTAAAAGTATTCTACCACATATCCACTGTCAGCCTTTATTTTTTTTAAATGTATTTGAATAAATGGTTTTAAACTGCTGATATACATATGTATGTGTGTGTATATATATATATATATATATATATATATATATATATATATATATATATATATATATATATGTATGTGTGGGAAAAAAAAAATCACAAGACTATTTCATCTCTACAGGCCTGTTTCATGAGGGGGGGTACCCTCAATCATCAGGAGAGTCTTGTGATTTTTTTCCCCCACACATACATATATTGCGCTCTACTACGGTATCGAGCACTATTTTTTGGATAACCTTATTAAGACATATATATATATATATATATATATATATATATATATATATATATATATATATATACATATATATATATATTTATATATATATATATACACACATACATATGTATATCAGCAGTTTAAAACCACACATATATATATATATATATATATATATATATATATATATATATATGTATGTGTGGGAAAAAAAAAATCACAAGACTATTTCATCTCTACAGGCCTGTTTCATGAGGGGGGGTACCCTCAATCATCAGGAGATTTTAATGGGAGCATTCGCATACCATGGTTTATATAGGGCACAGAGTGGGTGGGTACAGGCTGGCTTAGGGGCGTGGTCATTGGCTCATGTGTTACCTAGGAGGTGTTTCCGTCTATGGCGGCATGCTGTTACAATTTCGCTGCGCTTGTTGAGGGATGACAGGTCTGGACGGTAAATAATAAACAGTTTCTCTTTCAAGCATATGTTGCATCTTTTATTACCACTATTGTAAGGTGTGCTGGATGCAAGAATTTGCCATGTTATTGAATATTCAACATTATTGTCTTTGAGGTCCCAAATGTGTTTGCTGAGTTCTGTGGTATTTCGCAGGTTTTTGTTCCTGAAAGAAGCCTTGTGATTGTTCCATCTGGTTTTGAATTCTCCCTCGGTTAATCCTACATATGTGTCGGATGTGTTAATGTCCTTGCGTATTACCTTAGATTGGTAGACAACTGATGTTTGTAAGCACCCCCCGTTGAGAGGGCAATCAGGTTTCTTTCGACAGTTACATCCTTTGTTGGTTTTGGAGTTGCTCTGTCCGGGGGCCGACGGCTCATTTGCAATTGTTTTGTTGTGGTTTGAGATGATTTGTCGTATATTGTTCATGCAGCTGTAGCTCAATTTAATGTTGTTCTTGTTGAATACTTTTCTTAGGGTGTTGTCTTTGGGAAAGTGTTTGTCAATCAGATTGAGGAATTTGTGTCCAATGTTAGTTGAGACGTTTTTACTGTATGGGGGGTTGTACCAGATGATGTCGTTTCGTTTTCTGTTCTTTTTTGGCTGGTTTCCTGGCGTGGGTTCATAGGTGAGGGTGAAATTGTATCCGCTTTCATCAAGGGCTTTTTGGTACGGGGGGGTTGCTTGGTCAAATTCAGCTTTGCTAGATGACAGCATCGATAGCCTTTTATTGATTCCGGTAGGAATATATATATATATATATGTATGTGTGGGAAAAAAATCATCAGGAGATGATTGAGGGAACCCCCTCATGAAACAGGCCTGTAGAGATGAAGTAGTCTTGTGATTTTTTTCCCACACATACATATATTGCGCTCTACTACGGTATCAAGCACTATTTTTTGGATAACCTTATTAAGACATATATATATATATATATATATATATATATATATATATATATATATATATATATATATATATATATATATATATATATGTATATATATAGCAACTCAAATTTGTCAAATAGCTTAAATTCAAAGGAAATGCAGTTTGAATTCAAGGTAGTGCAAAATAACAGTGAGCCAGCCAAGCATTGAAAATGTTTATTGAACATTTTAGGACATTTTTATCCACAAACTCTTTAGAACTGTGTTACATGGGAAAATGCACGTTAATGAACATATAACATGTAAATGTGCCAGATGGTAGCCAAAGGCTAATTTCCATCTGCAGTCAGTTGTCCTAAAAACAGTACCGTCATAAGATATAAACAGTACAATAAAATACAGATTCAGATATAAATAAAATGGAGACCTATATAAAACAGTAGGTTGCTGCATGATCTCAGCTCAGGACAGATCAAGAATAAAGTCACCGTAGTAGTTACAGTGCTAAAGTGCTTTAAGTTAAAGTGTTGGTATTATTGCAGATAGCTCTATTGCACAAGTAGTTAGCATTAACGAATGTGTTTACGCCTAGAAAATTGCACAAAAAAAGTTTATATACGTTTTAATCATTACCTGAAAACTGAAAATAATTTTAAAGGACATAAATTCTGCTTCCGCTAGGGATGTAATGATATTAATATTTCATATCACATTTATCGTGAACAATTATTGTTATAATTATTGCACTATTGTTAAAAAGTGCTCAACAAGTACTTATATACATACTAAAATATTTTGTCCAAGTATTTTTTTTAAATAACTAGAATAAATTGACATACTGTTAGAAAACCGTCTTGAGTATTTTATCTGTTTTAATGGCTAAGCGTTTACTGTTTTAGATATTGGTTTGTACTGCCGCTCTTTAGGATTTATTTAATTGAGAAGTGCGTAGCAAATAAAACCTATTATTATCATTGTTTAATATTTCTGACGGATGTTGTACCTAACTTTGTTCAGCGGTCCTTAAACGCACCATAAAACACTTTTGTCTCTTTTCCTCAGAGGAAAGATCGATCACTCTGAGGGACACAAAGAGAGAGCACAGCTTGTTGGTTCATTGTGCACAATTGGATATCTTAGTTGTCCAGACAGCAATGTGTTTATATACGTTTAGATTGGGTTATAAGTTAAGTTAAAGTACCACTGATAGTCACACACACACTAGGTGTGGTGAAATTACTCTCTACATTTGATCCATCCCCTTGTTCCACCCCCTGGGAGGTGAGGGGAGTAGTGAGTAGCAGCGGTGGCCGCGCTCGGGAATAATTTTGGTGATTTAACCCCCAATTCCAACCCTTGATGCTGAGTGCCAAGCAGGGGGGTAATGGGTCCCATTTTTATAGTCTTTGGTATGACTCGGCCGGGGTTTGAACTCACGACCTACCGTCTCAGGGTGGACACTTATGTTGTTTCTTAATCATTAATGACTCTTGTTTTCCTGTTAGCATTTAAGCTAGCGAGCTGGCGCCAGTCAGTCCGTGAGTTTATGAAAGTTCAGTTACCGATCTCTGTTTTTCAATAATGTTAATTTAAAACAGTACTAACCGTCGGGAGTTTTACCGCAGTTTTCATTATTACCCTTTATCGTTACATCCCTAACTCCAGTTAACGTTTGGTCTCAACAAAGACTCTCGTTGAGTTCTATTTCAGATGATTTACTATGAAACACTGTAAAACTAAACATACAGAAATAAATAATTATAATTATAACTAAGTTGAGATACACAATAATTTATCTGTGACATGCTTTTATTTACACAAATGAATTAACTTGAAGCTAATTTACATTGAAAATCCTATATGCGCACGTGAATAGTTAGCATTAGCAATTTTACATGGCGATTTCGAACACCATATACATGTGCAACTAAGATGTACATTATTAAGCTTATACAGCTGCTATATAATAAGCATAAAATACTTTCTAAGGCTTAACAAGCATTCACTATCTTAATAGGAGTGACTACTATAGCAAACATTCCATGACAGCGTGTTTTAAACAGCAATTGTCGCACTGAAGACTTATGATCTACTGAAAAAGGGGCATGAGACCAATTAGTACAATTGCCGCTTTGAAGTAGTCAGTGTACATACTTTGCTATGCAGTACATTGAATACGAGTCAACATACAGCCATTATTTTGTGAATAGCTGGTAACACACGTGGGTAGCAAGATAATGGTGTCCAAGCATTGTTGGTGGTAGCGTCATGTTCTGCATGAATGCTGCTGGCACTGGGGTATAGCTGTGGTTCATTAAGGGGAAAACATGAATCCTAAAACTAACTGAGACATTGGCATGCTACGGCACTGACTTAGTTATATTTTGGGGAAAAGTGCTTATGAGTCTGCATAAAAGGCTTCAATTGAATGAACAAAACACGCTTATTAGCAGCCAAAAGTTAATTTCAACGTCAAATTCCTTCTAGTTCTAAAGAACGAAGCGAGTCACACACCAAAGAAAAAAATAAAGTAGACATATCTGTTTACTCTATTCTCTTCTACTCCTATTCTATTTGGTTTGCTTTTTGGAGCAGATATAAATTAGCCTGCATGGCTGCTTGTGTGTGTGCGTGTGTGTGTTTGTGTCTAACGTGGTCTTGGTTTGAACTTGGGCGGCTGCACGCCATAGCCTGGCTCTGCGCTGCGGGGAAATGTGGGCGTTGTGTCTGCCAGGCCTCTTAC
The DNA here is from genome assembly GCF_033978685.3 of Nerophis lumbriciformis. Classification (NCBI taxonomy): domain Eukaryota; kingdom Metazoa; phylum Chordata; class Actinopteri; order Syngnathiformes; family Syngnathidae; genus Nerophis; species Nerophis lumbriciformis. The sequence continues at coordinate 11,784,558 of NC_084556.2, read as the reverse complement.
ACTTGGCTTGTCTACATGCATTACTCTCTCACAACACACACACACACTCTCATGACACACACGCCTCGTCATGCATCGTCATAGATGCACACATGCAATATCCTCCCCGCGCCCCCCACCAGAGTTATTGTGTTTACATGACACACTGATTGATTGTCGTACCCTACATTACAACACATTGTCTACATTCCTGCTGCTGCAGTCTCACAGGATTCTGTTCACTGAGGTGTATTAATGCAACGGCGCAGGACCCCCACATCTCCCCCCCTCCCACCCCCATCACACACACATACACACTCTCTTTCTCTTGACACGAGATGGCGCCCTGGTGCCTCACGTGTGCAATTTTGCGAGTTCATTTCAGATCATAAAGGCACCGTCTTTTCCAGCATCTCCACTCCTTTTATGCAACAATGAAATAACCTCCCATTTGAAACACACTCAAAAAAGGTGCACAGCAGGCGTGAGGTTTTGTTAAATGTGTCAAAAAGGGACTTTAAGTCCATTTGTCACACATAGAAGTAAAGTTCAGGTGCAGCCAAGCTCTCCAGTCGAGTCAATGTGAGCCGGTCACCATTTTTGGAATTGGTGGTGCCTTTTGCCCTTAGAGCACCCCCTGTGTGGAGGGCTGCATGAATGGAGCGGTGGCGGCATGCAGGAGCGAAGAGAGAGAGAGTAGCTAGCCCCCCTTTGGATGACACACTCTCCTCCTCCTCCTTTTTCTCTACGCATGGATCAAGACGGCATCATATGGATGCCCCACAAGAAGTGATCGCCTCCCCCGTGAAATAGAAAACATTAAGAAGGAATAACAGAGGACTGACTTTCCATGGAGTGCGCAGAGCTGCAAGTTGACTGCATTTGGACTAAAAAAATGAAGCAGAACCTGGATTGTTTGCGAGCCAGGATGTCATCCTTCTTCTAAACTATTTTATTGATTACATGGATATTCCCCCCAAGGATTTTCAAACTTCAAGGTAAATCTATACTATTGGAATACACCAAAAAAAGAAGGGCAAAAATGATGACAGAGGATTATAGCCACATGTCATTTTAAAGTGGACACTTTGATGCTTTCAGTCTAATTTTGTCGTCTTTTACTAAATACATGAAAGAAATAATAGGCAGCTGAAGGGTTTCGATCCAGGCACCAATATAGTCAAGTGGAAACGCCTGGAGTACCATTAAAACAAATCAGATAAACGCAGTGCCAAGCTTGTCAATAGCAGCTATTGATGAGGTGCTATATAAGGCTAATGACCGGCCCCAGCAGCTGTACTCGTTGCGGCGCAGCGGCAATGTGGTGCGAAACTTTTCCAGATGCCGAGTCTTTTAAAAGCAGCATTTTGGATGATTAAGACCCGGGACTAGAGTGTCTTGACGAGTGAGATTCTGCAATATGAGCACCAAAAGCCGTGATGATGGCTCAGAGAAGGCGCCAACTTGGGACCCAGATTGCAAGAGGACCGGCGTGGAAACAGCTGACCTTCCTGTCCTGAAATTGACGAGAGGCGCAGCTGCGGCAGGCAGAGGGATGTGATGGGGTGACGGCTCACAACCTCCCCCGACACATCCCTAAAACCCACCCGCCCTACCCCCTTCAATTTTTTCTGATTCAAGCGTAGCCTCAAAACAATGGATCACAATTTCTCAGCGGTGCTAGATGGCAAACTGTTGCTATCAGAGCGCGACTCGTCCAGACGGGTGCTGACGGGATGCTTCCTTTCCCTCCTCATCTTCACTACGCTGCTGGGCAACACGCTGGTGTGCGCCGCCGTCGCCAAGTTCCGTCACCTGAGGTCCAAAGTCACCAACTTCTTTGTCATCTCGCTAGCCATCTCCGACCTCTTGGTGGCCATCTTGGTGATGCCGTGGAAGGCGGCAACGGAAATCATGGGCTTTTGGCCCTTTGGCGCCTTCTGCAACGTGTGGGTAGCGTTCGACATCATGTGCTCCACCGCCTCTATCTTAAACCTGTGTGTGATTAGCGTGGACCGCTACTGGGCCATCTCGAGCCCCTTCCGTTACGAACGCAAGATGACCCCCAAAGTGGCCTGTCTGATGATTAGCGTGGCGTGGACCTTGTCAGTGCTCATCTCCTTCATCCCCGTTCAGCTGAACTGGCACAAAGCTCATACCACCAGTTACGCCGAGCTAAACTTGTCGTACCCTGGCGATCTGCCTCCTGATAACTGTGACTCCCGCCTTAACAGGAGCTACGCCATCTCCTCATCCGTCATCAGCTTCTACATCCCCGTGGCCATAATGATTGTCACGTACACCCGAATCTACCGCATTGCCCAAAAACAGATACGGAGAATATCCGCCCTGGAGCGGGCGGCGGAGAGTGCCAAAAACCGCCACAGCAGCATGGGGAACACATCCAACATAGAGAGCGAGAGCTCGTTCAAAATGTCGTTCAAACGAGAAACCAAAGTCTTAAAGACGCTCTCTGTCATCATGGGGGTGTTTGTGTGCTGCTGGTTGCCCTTCTTCATTCTCAACTGCATGGTTCCTTTATGTGATCCCGACCTACTCAACCACGCCGCTGGTTTCCCGTGCATCAGCCACACCACCTTCGACGTGTTTGTGTGGTTCGGCTGGGCCAACTCCTCGCTCAACCCCATCATCTATGCCTTCAATGCAGACTTCCGCAAGGCCTTTTCCACCCTGCTGGGATGCCACCGCCTCTGCCCGGGCAGCAACACCATCGAGATCCTCAGCATCAACAACGCCAGAGTGTCTCTTTCCAACCCCAACTGTCAGTACCAGCCCAAAGGCCACATCCCGAAAGAGGGCATCAACTCGGCGAGCTGCGTGATTCCTCACAGCATCCTGTGTCAGGAGGAGGAGTTACACAAACTGGACAGAGGAGAACCGGGGGACGACATGCTGGAGGTATGTGTGGAAAACAACTCCTTGGACAAACTGTGCCCGGCCATCTCGGGGAATTTAGACAGCGATACGGACATCACGCTGGAAAAAATCAATCCCATAACACAGAACGGACAGCACAAAGCTGCGTCCTGTTGAGACACTCCACAAACATGCCTCACTGAGACATCGGTACCTTTAGTATTGTCGACGCCAATCTACAAGGAAAAACCTTCTGAATGTTTCCAAGTAAAGGCACTTTATCCTGCTTAAACTAACTGCAAAATGAAATTATGTGGTGTGGAAACTTGTACACATTTGTATTCTGTACAGTAGTCCCAATAGGCTTTTAATGGTATATAGTGCGGAGGACAATGTAGAAAAAAAACATTAGCAAATTGTGTGAGTCGGTACAGGTGTGTGTGTTTCATGGCTGGGGGTTGGGGCGGGGGTGTTGAAAATGGGTAACTGAGTTTAAAATGTTTCAAGTACAGTTTTCATACGGCAGTTTTTAGTAAACATGTCTACAGCTAGTTTGGGGAAGCAGCCATATTTGGTTCATTCCACAAAGCCATCAAGGCTTAATGGAAGTCCTCTAATGTACACCAAAATATGTCAGTTGTGGGATTTACCAGTATTCATCAGCCCCTTTCACACAGCTGTGTAAAATGCACCGACACTGAATGAGGAGAACTCTGTAGTTTTCTGGCTTCTAAAGGCTGTATCAGTGTCATAACAGAGGCAAGATGGTGCCTGTGTGAAAGGGTTGGCACTTATTCTGCCCTGTTGGCCATTGTTGTTACGCATCTAATTATGGCAATATCCTGCTTTGCTAGGTTGTGTTACAGCTATGATTGTGTGAAAGAGGCTAATGAGCGGGCTACCAAGGGTCCATTTTACTGTTGTGTTTATCCCTTGATACCTACTGTTTACTTCCTTTCCAGCCTCTTGTTTACTTTCTTTCATTCCCAAAATATAAGTGGCTTTTGTATTTGTTTTGTCCCCCGCCCCCTCCACTCACTTTACTATTCTGTCTGTTTTTGCACAGTCCTCGATGTAAAATGAATGTAAGTCTAGAGTCAAATAAATAATTCTAAGTAGGAAGCGGGTGCGCTCAACCTTAATGAAAGTGACACTGACTGTCCTTTCGCTAACTTGTAAATACCCGATTTCCTAAATTGCTCACGCCGGGAGCCATGTTACGCCATGCTGTGCCGTGCTGTGCTGTGCTCCGGCGGCCATGTCGGAGGCGTGTAGGGGGATGACAGTCGCCCGCAAGGAAAGGTGTGCTCAATCATGTTGAATTAATAGCTCAAAATATTGCGTTGACTGTTTTAATTGAATACAACGGCCCTATTTGGATTAAAAAAAAAAAAGCATTGTAATATAACAATTCGGGGTTGATAAATCAATACCATATATGTATGAAGACATTCTAAAAAGTCCTCTAATTGGAATCAAACTGGATGTGAGGTGGATAAGAAAAAATTTATTTGGCGCATAAATATATATTTTTATGTATTTTTGAGTCATTAATATGTCGGGTGCCCAAGTATGTTGTTGTGTTAGCTAAACCCATGAGGCACTGTTATTATACTCTTGAGTTTGAACACAGCTAAATGTGCTTCACAAAACACTCGTTGTAACTTGAGGGTTTTTAATGAATTTAATGCATTTTGAATTTTTAGATTGGTTGACAAACAAAGTGACTAATCTTTGGACTTGGCAACTAATCGGCCACACTGCAAGTAAGGCTGCAACTATCGATTATTTAAATAGGAGTAAAAGTAAAATAAATATTTATCCGGTACTGTTAAGGATATTTAGCTGCAATTATTTACCTAAAGGAATAAAAGTGTTGAACATGAACATTCCCGGCGGTCTATCAATTAGAATTTTGTTAAGTGACTCGTCGACAATAACACATCTTTTACGGTTAATTTTAATTATGTCGATTAATCGTTGCAGCCCTATTTGTAAGTCGCTGACCTTTTGTCTGATCATAATATTACATGTATGCTACCATGTCTTCCAAAGCATTTTGGAAGACTACAACCCACAGGGGGCACCACCAATGTTATATACCAGGGGTCGGCAACCCAAAATGTTGAAAGAGCCATATTGGACCAAAAATACAAAAACAAATCTGTCTGGAGCCGCAAAAAATTAAAAGCCATATTACATACAGATAGTGTGTCATGAAATATAAATTGAATTAAGAGGACTTAAAGGAAACTAAATGACCTCAAATATAGCTACAAATGAGGCATAATGATGCAATATGTACATATAGCTAGCCTAAATAGCATGTTAGCATCGATTAGCTTGCAGTCATGCAGTGACCAAATATGTCTGATTAGCACTCCACACAAGTCAATAACATCAACAAAACTCACCTTTCATGCACAACGTTAAAAGTTTGGTGGACAAAATGAGACAGAAAAAGAAGTGGCATAAAACACGTCCTAGAAAGTCGGAGAAAGTTATACATGTAAACAAACTACGGTGAGTTCAAGGACCGCCAAAATGAGTAGGACAAAACGGCGCTCGCCAAATACTCGAATCAGTGAAGCATGTTTAATATAAACAGTGTGCTTTGTAACAATTAGGGATGCGTGTGTCATGTTTGTCCTACAGAAACCATATTAAAACAAAAAATAGATTTTTTTCCCCTCATCTTTTTCCATTTTTCATACATTTTTTAAAAAGCTCCAGAGAGCCACTAGGACGGCGCTAAAGAGCCGCATGCGGCTCTAGAGCCGCGGGTTGCCGACCCCTGTTATATACAGTCGTGAACAAAAGTTAGGATGCGACATTTTGTTTTTCACATTCAAGGTTCAAATGTAGAATACCAATTCTTGTTATGTCCCCTCTCTTACAAATGCTTCTGATTAAAAAAAAAAAATTCCACATATTTACTGATTTACTTACGCCGGAGGTTTTCTAAACATAAGGTGGGCCTCTGACTTTAGAGAAGTTGCTCGACAAAAATAAAAATAACTTTAATGACGTCAAAATTTAGATAATTTTTTTGGTGAGGTCCACAAAATCGGTTTTGGAAGCCGAGGGAGGCTCATTGTGCCACACTTTTGAAAACCTCTGATATATGCTCTGACAGCGCCTCTGGAGGAGCAATGCAGTAGTGTAAAAAGGTCACCGACTGGTTACTAAAATGACCGTTGAGTTTAAGGGACGTAGACTAAAAAAAAAATTGACCATACACAAAACCAATGTTAATTTTGTTTTAAGTTTTTTCCAAACAAGTTAGTTCAGGTCATGTGTTTTCAAACTATTGCACATCAAGGGAAGAGAGAGAGACAGAGCAAGACCATCCAATAGCAAAGCAATTGGTCTTGAACGCCACATTTGATTTTCCCATGCTGGAAAATCCAATGCTGTCTATATGGCGACACGATAACAAAACAAAAAAAAACGGGGTGGCAGCTTTTAGCTCAATATGTGGCTTGGCTTGTGACACAAGCAAGCTCATTGTCCCCCTGTCACGCTGTTGCTCTATTAGTTCAGCAGCCAGTACCCCTGCAGTCAATTTAACTTCATTTCAAACATCCCAATTGATGTTCTTGCATCAAATACCCTTTGAGCTCCACTGTTGGTCTCCCAAAACACAAGAGGAAGTAATAATGTGCTGTGTTGTGCAGCCAGTCAGTCAGGACTGGACAAGGATGCATGGGAACCGCCTCGGAGAAAGTTCAAACCTCCTCCTCTCTCTTTTCTTTTGGCTGATTCTGTCGACTTGATTAGCATTCCAGATGTTAACACGGATTGGATTTATTATTAAACAGACAGGGCCTATTGTTTCCCTTCTGTACTTTTGAATCACGGCACTGAATCAAAGCTCGCTGCAAATATTCCGAGAGGAACTCTTGTTGCTAGGATTTTTTTTAATGTTGTTTTTAAGAAAATTTGTGGAGGAGGAAATATCGTGAGGTGTGGTGGTAAAATGATAACTCAAAAATGGACCACTAATACATATATTAGTGTTGTCAAATTATTATTTAAAAAAAAAAAATCTGAATAATTACACTTTTGAATTTGTATCAGTCCTGATTAATCACAGTAAATTATTTGCTTACACAATTTGAAATATTCTAAAAAAAAGACTCCCAATATTTTAACACAGATGCAATTTTATTGCCAGAATGTCATACACAAACATGTTTTAATGTTTTCCTTTAATGTATGTCTATTATTTGCTCAAAACCTGCTAACAGGTTTTATTTTAAGTCCTGTCAGGATTTATCTTAAAGCAAAATTTGCTAGCGAGCACACCAGTCGGCATAGTCTCACTCATCTTTGCACGGACGCAAAACAACCCACACAAAAGAGTATGTGCACTCAAAAGAATTAGTGTTATAGCCTTAATTATATATATGTATCTATATATAGAGATATACATATATACAGTATATATACAGACCGTATATATATATATACATATATATACACCGCATATATATATATATATATATATATATATATATATATATATATATATATGTGTGTATGTGTAAATAATTTGAAATACATATTTTTTTTAAATACTAGTAATAGGATTTTTTTAATTGATAAAAAATATTTGCGTGAATTCTGCAAATGCATGTTGTTTGTTCAGTATTGATACAATATCAACTTTAATGTTTTTTAATGTGTTCATCTGGTAACAAAAATATATAATCAAACTGGATTTTTGTTCTTCGTTGATTGAATTTGTCTTTTATAAACCAAAATATAAGAATAGTTAACACTTGCTGCATTTGAGACAATTGAAAAAGCTGTCGACAAGGCGCTTATGGCATCTCACCTCAAAGCGTTCTAGTTAGAAGTACATTTGAAAACATGGCTGACAACTGCCTGCTTTCAAGCAAAACACCATGAAACGTTTCCCAGTCTGGAGGTCTGGTACTTATGAATTCCCAGTTCTTTTGAATGCAGCAATATCTATGACAACTCAGTCAATAATGTGACCAATTAAACAATAATTCCTACGTCAAGTGGTCTTCAAGGTTACTTTTCCAAGTTTGGAGGTCCAAAACTTCTCATTTTCCATTTCACTCAAACTCCCTGTGACATCATTACATTTCTTCTCGTCAAGTTTTCTGAAATGCAAGTATTTTCGACACCTCCTAGGCTAGCCGACAGAAGAATAGTGAAGCATGCAACACACCGAGCAAGAGAGTCGGAGGATACAAGAAGGAATGGTAATTGCTAAACTAGCTTGAATGTTAAGTACTGTAGCTAAACAAAATAATAATTGTTGCTTTGTACACTTTAATGTAAGTGTATACGTAACCGTTACAGCTGAGAGTAAGCAGCTGTGAACAAGAAATTAGCAAGTAGATTCTAGAGAAAGAACAATACAACAACTACACAAAGTAACTACAATGAGTGTACAAATACACATCCGAAAACCGGAACGTCGGCACCCAAAAAAGGAGCTTTTGCAACCTGTTAATATATTTTCTAACTTTGGATGTTAAAGAGGCTACCGGTACTTGTACTCTGGCAGTAATGTTTTAACTTGTCACGCACACAAGTATAAATGTTACACAATTAGCATAGCGACACATCTGCCTGCTTTCAGCGCGATTCGTTGTTAAGCAAAACAAACTAAATACCAAACCAATTTTTTAAAATTAGTAGTTGTCGAAAAATGACAGCAGTCGTTAATGGCAGTACTCAGGCCTTTGCTCATCGGAACGCCAAACGATTCCTTCAAAGCAGCACTTCCTTACACTTGAAGTGATCCTAGGTTAAACATTTCAGCAACAGTTCTTTCATTGGGTTTTGTTCTTTTGTAATGTCAGACTACTGCAACCAGGGAAGTCGCCGTATATCAATTTGTGCCAACTTCACAAGTCGAAACTTTAAAAACCAGTGGCATTCCGGTAAGCTTGTCCTCAGTATGGCTCAGTTTCAAGCTTTCTGAAATACAGCAACAGTCTTTTAGTGGGGTTTCGTTTTATTGTAGTGTCAGATTACTGCAACTCAGTAAAGTCACCGTGCATTGCTTTTTCTCGGTATGGCTCTGAAATTTGGGACTACCCAGTTTTCTTGAAGGCTTGTTTGTTTTCATTGTTGTGTGACGTCAGCCCACTGCAACCCAGTAAAGTCAGCATATTGATTTTCCATTAGACACCTTAACATAGACAGATAGTCTTACACTTTTCTTTGACGTGGGTTATCAATTTCTGATTTCCCTGTTTCATCAAATGCAGTAACCGCCCTTTCGTTCCATTATTGTGCGACCACAGACAGGTGCAACCGAGTTAAGACAGTGTAGAACATCCATTTTCCCAACTTCACAAATTAAAACTTTGAAAGGGACAAACGGTAGAAAATGGATGGATGGGTGGACTTCAAGGGTCAGTCTATGATTACACATTTCCTTGTGTAAAGTCAGACATGTCTGACTTGCCAGTTTTCTTAATTTTTTTTGTTTTATTGTTGTGTGACATCAGACCACTGCATCTCAGTACAGTCAAGAGGCATTAACTTCACAAATGTCTGACCAGTTTTCCCGACTGCAGACTGAGTCAAGTCACAGAACGTAGTGATGGTATCGATTTCCGCCAACTTCACAATTAGGAACTTTGATTTTGAGGGGAATTCTGTCACATATTTCTCAGGCATGGGTCCCAAACTCCTCATTTACCCGTTTTCTCGAATGAAGTCAGTCTTTCTGTTGTAGATTTGTTACATCAATTTCTCTCAACCCAAGTAGGAACTATGACTTGCAATGGCACTAAGTCACGATTTTCCGAGTCAATGACTTCCTGGTTTTCAGAATGCGGTACGTTGGACTGCTTTTTGGTGTGTTTTAGTCCCCCCCATGCTTCCTCGTGATCCCTCACCATGCGTACCCTGTGAGTCATCAGTGCGCGTCACTGATGTGAATCGTAAGCGAGCCGACGTCAGCCCACAACGCTCCCCTCTCTTTCATCATTTTCCTGTCCTCCAGTAGTTAGTGACAGAACAATGTCTGACTTTTGACAATTGAAGCAAACACTTCCCGAGCATCCTTTCACTCAGCGATGCAGGAGGGCGGGAAAAGGCATGCCGGGGCGCGCTGAGATTGTCATTGTTGTGATGAACACAAGTGCTTTGTATCTTGAAGAAAAAAAAAACATCCTGTGTAGCAAACTTGGCTTTGTTTTTTTTTCATTGTTTGAATTCAAGATGTGGGAAAGCCATGCAGTGACTATTTATATATTTATTTATTCACCTGTTTCTGGTGTTCTTTCATGAAAGTGATGTCAAAGATTATAATCCTCCTGATTTAGTTTACAGTTTGTACAAATATATACTGTATGTTTGATGTGCCCTTTTCGTGTAAAAATAAACATATGTTGCTACTTTTGTTTTGCATCCGTGCTGTGTAATTAATTTTGGTAGAGGTTGTGAATGTGTGTGAACGTGTGTGTGTGTTCTAGCTTTGACAAGCTTTGAGCTTTGGCTATTGGAAGATCATGTTGTTGCAGTGGATCAATGTGGATTGATTTGAAACTGTGACGCTTTTTTTTTTTGTTCCAACTCCCTGAGCGTGTTGTCCTTACTGTGTGTCTGCCTTGGACGTGCATTTACATAACCTGACAGCCACTTGGCAGCTGACACATCCTCTTCTCCCCCACCCTACACACTCTAATTTTTTACGCTAAATACGGCTGTTGGTCTTATATGTTTTATATTTCATATGTCTTTGCTACGGATAAATGGTGCATAAAGGGTAAACGAAAGACACACTGAGCAACCCCATTGTGTATATTAATCATGTCCATGTGCATGTACTGCACTATAGGTTTTTGCTGCGTCTTAAAACTAATGAGCAACAACAACAATAATTTGTACTTTGAATTGTATGTATGCACCAAAATAGTGCTGGCGTGCCTATTTCTGTTCTCCCCATAGGTATTGAATGGATTGCTCTCCTAACACAAACTGCCCTTAATGTAAAATTGTGCTCAACCGAGTGCATGTTCTCAATCTCAGCGGGGCACAGTGCAGCTAAATTCAAAAGGGATGACTTTTAATAATTAAAATATTGCCTGGATGTAGCAACGCTTTCTGCTTGAAGCGTCGTAGAATAATTGCCTACATCAACACACCTGATGCCAGGTTAACACTAACAACAACAACAGATGAGCAATTGTTTCTCACAGAAAGGCAGTAGTCATGTTCAAATATTCATGTGATGTAGTTAAAGCAGTAATCAAAGGATATAAAATATTAAAAACTACTGCAAAATATTTTTTAAAAGTTCCAAACTTACGGCCCGAGGACCGGATCAGGCCCGCGAACAGGATTTATCCGGCCCGCGGGATGAGTTTGCTAAGTATTAAAATTAACCAGAAATTTTTGAATGAAATGTGTCCACTGGATGTCGCAATAGCAATTCTTTGTATCTTTGTAGATGATGCTACACATGTACAAAATAAACCACATGATGTTAGTACATCAGTCGAGGAAAATGATCAAACTATATAAATAACATCCGGTAATTTTATTTTGATACAATTTTTTTATCTTGATAGATTGAAAATTAACACCAATGAGTTGACTGATGAACATTATCACATCATTTATTCAGAAAATATAAATAATGACAAATAAAAAAAACCCAACAACAGTCGTACATTTGTGCTTGTTCTATTTTTAAACAAAGAAAACAATCTGAGGTTGTCTTTATTTTTAAGTTATAGTGCCGTGATTTTACCCACTTGGGAGTAGATTTTTCTTTATGTGGCCCCCGATATAAAATGAGTTTGACACCCCTGCTATAACCCCTAATGCAATGCATCTGGTTTGTCCAATGTAACTGTTATGTCCATATCAAAGAAATAAAAAGCTTAAAAAAATGATATACACTCAAAGTTTGATATAATGCGGTCCCATATAATGCAACGTACTTTACAATGCAATTGTGCCCTACACCGCAAATCGTCACCCGTTTTTTCCCCACCAGACTCAATCACTTTGTTTTTCACCAAACTATCACATATTTACAAATGTACACAATCTTTATGAAAGTCTACAAAAAGAAGGAATTCAAAATAATAATAATAAAAAAAAAAAATCGACCCAGTAGTGCCCGCCCAATTCTGTGACATGGGGGGCAGAATCCCCCATTCACATCACGTCACGTCAGAATCAGAGTCAGGTTTATTTGGCCAAGTATACTTGCATATACAAGGAATTTGTCTTCGACAGTTGTTAGCTCTCTAAACATATAACAAATAGACAAGTACCGTATTTTCCGCACTATAAGGCGCACCTAAAAACCACAAATTTTCTCAAAAGCTGACAGTGCGCCTTATAATCCGGTGCGCCTTATATATGGGTTAATATTAATATTAATTTTCATAAAGTTTCGGTCTCGCAACTACGGTAAACAGCCGCCATCTTTTTTCCCCGTAGAAGAAGAAGAAGCGCGCGGTGCATGCTGGGATATGTGACGTTTCATTTCCATTTGTGTGTTTATGTAAAGACCCCAAAATGGGTGTGTTGTCTGTCTAATTATAAATAATGCAGACGAGGCGTGTTAACTGAGTTCTCAACGTTTACTCACAGCGTGCTCATAACCACATTCTAACTGCCAGCATACAACAACGCTTCTCAGGGCTACCGCGCATGCTCGTCACTATCGTTGCATGCTGGGTAGTGTAGTTGTTATATTTGCTAGCTCATAACATCACATTAAGAGACACACTTACGCGCTTAATTCAATACTCGCCGTCATTCCGGGTGGATTGACAAAAGACCTCCAGCCGCTAGATATTGGTGTCAACAGGGCATTCGAAGCTAGACTGCTAACTGCGTGGGAACAGTGGATGACAGAAGGCGAACACACGTGACGTTCACCAAGACAGGGAGACAGCGCCAGACGCCATACGCCACTATCTGCCAGTGGATCGTAAATGCCTGGGCAGATATTTCGGTCACAACTGTGGTCCGAGCTTTCCGGAAGGCAGGATTCACAGAACTGCTGGACAACAGCGACACTGACTCCGATTACTTCGACGAGACGGAGCCGGCCATTTTGGATCCCACATTCGCCCAACTTTTCAATTCGGACATCGAAGGAGAAGAATTCGAGGGATTTATGAATGAAGAATAACTTCAGAAAGTGAGCGTTATGTTTATTTTGTGTGTTGTGACATTAACGTTCGAGCAACATTATGTTGCTATTGCTCTGCACTATTTTGAATTTTACTATGTTTGTGATTGCACATTTGCGTACATTTTGGGAGTGAACAGAGTTGTTAGAACGCTGGTTTTTAATATATTATTAAAGTTTGACTGACCTATCTGACTGTTTTTTTGACATTCCTTTAGCGCAGTTAGATGCGGCTTACAACACGGGGCGGCTTATAGGTGGACAAAGTTTTGAAATATGCCGTTCATTGAAGGCGCGGCTTATAACCCAGGGCGCCTTATGGCGCGGAAAATACGGTATATGTTCACTGAGCAAGCAAGTACTCTCGGTGCATACTTTACAGCAAGACATATACTAGTCACCTATCAACAATATATACAAGACTATATAAGATTTTGTGCAAAGTACAAATATATGCATAAGGGAGATATATAGTGACAAAACATGTAGATTGGGGCACTATCCACAAAGCAGGTTTAGGCAGCCGAACTACGCGTATGACTTTTCCGAAAAGAAAAGGGTAAAAAAATAAGGATTTCTATATAACGTGATCTCGGAAATAATGCGATCGGTATTTTATGGACCCCAACGATCGTGTTATATCGAGCTTTGAGTGTATACACATTTTTTTTTGCATTTCTGTTCCAAACACAAAAAATATACATTTTTGTTCTTAAGATCATCTTGGCAAAACATGTTTTCTGATGTATGGCTGTGATACATAACACTATATCTCACAAATAAGTTTAGTGAAAGTAAAAATCCCTCATGCCCAGATCTACACTATATTGCCAAAAGTATTTGGCCACCCATCCAAATGACGCCAATCAGGTGTCCGGCCGCAGGTGTATAAAATCAAGCAAATGTTTCTACAAACATTTGTGAAAGAATGGGCCGCTCTCAGGAACTCAGTGATTTCCAGCGTGGAACTGTCATAGAATGCCACCTGTACAACAAATCCAGTCTTGAAATGTTCTCCCTCGTAAATATTCCAAAGTCAACTGTCTTTATTATAAGAAAATGGAAGAGTTTGGGAACAACAGCAACTCAGCCACGAAGTGGTAGGCCACGTAAACTGACAGAGAGGGGTCAGCGGATGCTGAAGCGCATAGTGCAAAGAGGTCGCCAACTTTCTGCACAGTCAGTTGCTACAGAGCTCCAAACTTCATGTGACCTTCTAATTAGCCCACGTACAGTACGCAGAGAGCTTCATGGAATGGGTTTCCATGGCCGAGCAGCCCTATCTAAGCCATACATCACCAAGTCCAATGCAAAGCGTGGGATGCAGTGGTGTAAAGCACGTCGCCACTGGACTCTGGAGCAGTGGAGACGCGTTCTCTGTCGTGATGAATCACGCTTTTCCATCTGGCAATCTGATGGACAAGTCTGGGTTTGGAGGTTTCCACGAGAAACGATACATTTCGGACTGCATTGTGCCGAGTGTGAAATCTGGTGGAGGAGGAATTTTGGTGTGGGGTTGTTTTTCAGGAGTTTGGCTTGGCCCCTGAGTTCCAGTGAAAGGAACTTTGAATGCTCCAGGATACCAAAACATTTTGGACGATTCCATGCTCCCAACCTTGTGGGAACAGTTTGGAGCGGGCCCCTTTCTCTTCCAACATGACTGTGCACCAGTGCACAAAGCAAGGTCCATAAAGACATGGATGACAGAGTCTGGTGTGGGTGAACTTGACTGGCCTGACCTGAACCCGATAGAACACCTTTAGGATGAATTAGAAGGGAGACTGAAAGCCAGGCCTTCTCGACCAACATCAATGTGTGACCTCACCGATGTGCTTTTGGAAGAATGGTCCAACATTCACTCACTAAATCTGATACCAAGTAGTTACAGGATCATACATTGGTCATAATTTAAGTCCTCATGTGTCCACGGACATATTTCCGGAGTTTATAAACATAATATAAAAAAAATAAAAAAACGTTAAAAAAAAAATTCTTCATCCATCCATTTTCTACCGCTTGTCCCGTTCGGGGTCGCGGGAGGTGCTGGAGCCTATCTCAGCTGCATTCGGGCTGCGATGAGGTGGCGACTTGTCCAGGGTGTACCCCGCCTTCCGCCCGAATGCAGCTGAGATAGGCTCCAGCACACCTCCGCGACCGCGAAAGGGACAAGCGGTAGAAAATGGATGGATGGAAAATAGATTTTGTGATGCTAAAAAATATCGATGTAATCATAGTAGTATCGACTACTATATACGCTCCTGTACTTGATATCATTACCAGTCCAACCACACTCCAGTCTTCATCAACGGCACAGCAGTGGAGATGGTAAGCAGCACCAAGTTCCTGGGGGTGCAGATAACTGACAATCTGACCTGGTCCCTACACACCGGAGCTCTTGTAAAAAGAGCTCAGCAATGCATGTACTTTTTGCGTCGGATGAAAAGACCACAGCTCCCTCCCCCCATTCTACAGAGGCACCATAGAGAGCCTACTAACCAACTGCATCTGTGTCTGGACTGGAGCCTGCTGTGCCTCAGACTGGAAGTCTCTGCAGAGAGTGGTGTGGACGGAGGAAAAGATCATCAGGACTTCTCTTCCTCCTATCCGGGAAATCGCAAAAAGCTGCTGCCTGACCAGGGTTCAGAAAATCTGTAGAGACTCCTCCCACCCCCACCAAGTACTGTTTTCACTGCTGGACTCTAGAAAGAGGTTCTACAGCCTCCGTAGCAGAACCTCCAGGTTCTGTAACAGCTTCTTCCCTTAGGCCATAAGACTCTTGAACGCATCATAATAATCCCCTCAATTCCCCCCCAAAACAGATGAACTCGCTGGAATATAAAGACAATATAACATACATCCATAAAGTTGGATGCATATGCCAAAGTGCAATATATTTATCTGTACAGTAATCTATTTATTTATATCTGCACCTTATTGCTCTTTTATCCTGCACTACAACGAGCTACTGCAACGAAATTTAGTTCTTATCTGTACTGTAAAGTTCAAATTTGAATGACAATAAAAGGAAGTCTAAGTCTAAGTCTAATTCAATAATAGCTAATGTTGGCTGCTCATGTTGTAACATGAGCAGACTCTTTTTCCTGAAGAAGCTTTGATCCTTTAATGTGTGCAGCAAGCTGTTGGAGATATTTTATCAGTCTGTTGTGGCCAGTGCCCTGTACTTTGCAGTGGTTTGTTGGGGCAGCAGCACCAGCAAAAGGGACTCAAACCGGATTGACAAACTGATCCGGAAAGCCGGCTAAACTATTGACAAGCAGTTGGAGGCGTTTGTGTCAGTGAGGGATAGGAGGACACTGGACATACTGCTGGCCATAATGGACAATCTTGCCCACCCACTCCACCAGACAATTGAGGGACAGCGGAGTTCATACTCCAACAGGCTCCTTCAGCTTCCTTCCCACAGTGTTCGATTCAAGAACTCATTCCGCACTCCATTCAGCTGTATAATCACTCGCCATACAGCAATAAATGATATCTGTCTATTACCTGACACCTTCTATGTTAGCTACTTCTCTTTGTTTTTACTGTCTATTTTCTATTTTCTGCTGGATTTACTCTCTATTTTATGCTGCAGCTGTCACATATACTGTAATATTGTACATGGTAATTGTTATATATTGTATATATCAGTGGTTCTCAACCTTTTTTCAGTGATGTACCCCCTGTGAATTTTTTTTAAATTCAAGTACACCCTAATCAGAGCAAAGCAATTTTGGTTGAAAAAAAAAAAGGAGATAAAAAAGTAAAATACAGCACTATGTCATCAGTTTCTGATTTATTAAATTGTATAACAGTGCAAAATATTGCTCATTTGTAGTGGTCTTTCTTGAACTATTTGGAAAAAAAGATATAAAAATAACTAAAAACGTGTTGAAAAATAAACAAGTGATTCAATTATAAATAAAGATTTCTACACATAGAAGTAATCATCAACTTAAAGTGCCCTCTTTGGGGATTGTAATAGAGATCCATCTGGATTCATGAACTTAATTCTAAACATTTCTTCACAAAAAAAGAAATCTTTAACATCA
>NC_084556.2:11725000-11762500 GCF_033978685.3 Nerophis lumbriciformis | reverse complement strand
CGCTACCACTGAGACTAGGTTTAATACTGCAGGCATGCCTGCCACTGCTCTCTGCAGCCCACATCGGATAATTACAGTTCACTACACAATATTACCATCCCTATGGCAATATTATTTTTTAACCTGTTCCGATTGTTCATCCGCAATTGCAGAATGTTTAACAGGCTCAATATTACATTTTATTAATAATTAGACAGAAAAGGTTCAAACATTGTCATGCAGAGAAATGAATGCCATTAACTTGCACTACTGTGCAGAAGTTTGGGGCAATATTTCCATAAGCACACTATATCCACTTATCACCCTGCAGAAAAAACGCAAGGATATAGGGATAACACAAATACATGTTTGTTACATTCAAAACTATTGAAATGTAAAGATCTTGTGAAACTACAAACAGTATAAATGACATATAAAGCAAAAAAACAACTCACTGCCTTGGAATGTGCAAAAGTTTTTCACTGAAAGGGAAGGGCGTTATAGTTTAAGGGGTAATTTCAATCTTAAAATTCAGAATGTATGGACACCACAAATAATCTTTTGTGTTTCAATAAGTGGGGTTAAACTATGTAACAGTTAAAATAATTTAAAGAATGTCGAACCTTAATTTTGTTTAAAAAAAAACAAAAAACGATACAAAGACATGATTTTCAATATGTACAAGAATGAGGGGTTCTAACAATCACGTGTGTACATTATTATTATTATTATTTTTATAATTATTTGGGTGGTTATTTACTTGTTATTGGTTGGGGTTACCATCAACTAGTACTTGTATTCATGTGACTATATATAGTATGTGTATATTGTACCTATGTACTGAATTTTTATGCCAAAAAGTGAGTAAAGGGAGTAAAATATTATTGATGATATATTGTAATAAGACCGGTAAATTTGTCATTGTATATAATAATAATGATGATAAGAAAGCTAGTTATTTGATTTATAAAATAAGGGGTGAGAGTAAATCGTTTTCACTTCTTCCCACTCCTTTTTGGATATGAAAAAACCCCAGCCTTATGTATCGTTTTCATTTTTTATGTGTTTTCATTGTGAAATATTTGTTTCTATTTCTTTACCTTGCCGTAATGTTATCAAAATGATTTCCTTTTTTCCATTATTTTTTATTTTGCTTTGTTTTTAACATGTCCAAAACTACTATTAATAACTTGTACAACATGTAAAGTACAGAACATCAAAAACATTTATTCATGTAGAAAAATATCACCTAACATCTTTTACAATCAAAGCATTATTGTAACAATCCACATTTTGTGTTATTATTGCGTGTAACTGCTATCTAGACATGGAAGTGTAGCTCCTCTTATCTTAATGCAAGTGCTCCTAAAGCAGTATTACAAATTTTGTATTCTTACAAAGTAGAAAATCTAGCAAAACACCAAAGCACTGCAAGTATTTTTTTATTAACTTAAAAACATGTTTATTACCTTTTCGTGTTGAGCTGTTTCAAAAAGCATAATGTTTAAAAACATTGCATTAAAACAAATAAATTTTTCAGTTATTGTATTAAAAACTTAAACATTTTCTGTCTAGGGTACACTTATTAATGACATTAAAGTATATCTTTCTGCGATTATCGCGCTTAATTTTGAGTTAATGATGAACAAATGCGCTTAATCGTGATTAAATATGTTAATCGTTTGACAGCACTAATTTTATTGTCATGTACCTGTAAACATTAAAAAAAAAAAAATAATGGCCATTTTTATTTGAACAAAAATAGCAAAAAAATAGTACAGTACATTTTTACCGTAATTTATTGTTACTTATTGTATTGACACACTTTCATTTTGTTTATGTATTTTATTGCCATGGAACAGTAAAAATATATGCGTTAATAATAATAATTTCAAAGAAATGTAAAAAAATGATTATAATATTAATAGCAATAATAAACATTAATGTGTAACATTTCTATAATATGTATTTTATAGACATAGAACAGTAAAAATGTATGCGTTAATCATAAACTATTTTTATTATTATCGTCATCATTATCATCATCCTTATTATTAAAATATTAGATATTGATCTGAACATTGCTAATAATTGATATACTATGTAAAATATTAGTATGAAATATAATTAAATATGATTATTTTTACAATAATAGTTGTTGTATTATAATAACTGACACCAATCCTAATTCATAATTAGAATAAAATATTAATAACAATAATAAAAAACAACAACAATAATACAAATAATTATAATAATTGTTTGTTTATTAAAACTGGGTTGTTGTTATTAATACATTCATCCTACTGTCCACAGTAATACATTTTATATTAAAATAAATATTATAAATGTAATTTAATGAACAAAATATTTTAAATATGTTTAGTGGTAGTTATCGTTATGATAAGCATCATTTTCCAATACAATATTTAATTATGTATTTAAATAGTTAACATTTTTAAATTAAAATAAAAAAAACTATTATTTATATTATTGTGTATATTCAATTAAATGAAAAATGTATTGCTAACAGTATTTTGTGTGTGTTTTCTGGTAGTATTGTAATAAAGAAAAGGCGGGAAATAATTGTTAAAATAACTTTCTCAGACTACTGCACTGCTCATTTTATGTACTTGCACATGTGTGCCTTCCAGCAAAAGCACATGCAGTCAACTCATTCATCTGCATGACTTTATTGTATTGTGTAAAATAAGTGGATCCTAGTTGTAGTTTTAACGAGTTTGCTTTTTCTTTATGGGCCTGCAGGGAGAAGGCAACAAACAATAACGCCCACCATAAATAAGTGGAAGCTTATGTCCCAGTTGTGAAGGAACTTCATCAAAAGGATAATCAGAATGTGTCATCTTAATCAGGAACAGTCAACTGGACCAGCCGGTTTATCACAGCATATTGATGCCCCCACAATAATTGCTTGCCTGCAGGGTCAAACTGGCCATCAGGGAAACACTACGGCTGGTCCACATGGTTGGATGATTGCGTAATTTTAGTTGTCTATCTTACGGCAGTGTACAGTGCAATAGAATGTTTCAGAACACAGGGAAACCTCACATTTTGTTCGTATTTAAAAACAAATCTCCCATACGAAATAATGGAAAATGAATTTGTTAGTCTGTTCCATGGTCAAGCTGTCATCATCATAGTGCCTCCCATGCAATGTTTTAAAGAACATTCATTCAACTGGCATACATGTGTAAAATAGGTTAACCACTTTATAGCAAAAAATGACTTGTGTTTGGGAGGTGAGTCTCTTAAACTCATTATAAAAATCCAAGCACAGCTCACTATCTAGTTTATATTCAGTTTTTCTCTTCTCTTTATGAGCATACACAATTTAATATGATACAGTGCATGCAGAAAACAAAAAATGCTCACATTTTCTGTTTAAAAAAATTGTAACAATAAAACAAAATATATATATGTACAGTTGTGGTCAAAAGTTTACATACAGTTGTAAAGAACATAATGTCATGGCTGTCTTGTGTTTCCAAAAATGTCTATAACTCTTATTGTTTTGTGATAGAGTGAATGGAGTACATACCTGGTTGGTCACAAAAAACATTTATGAAGTTTGATTCTTTTATGAATTTTTTATGGGTCTACTGAAAATGTGACCAAATCTGCTGGGTCAAAAGTATACATACAGCAATGTTAATATTTGGTTACATGTCCCTTGGCAAGTTTCACTGCAATTAGGCGCTTTTGGTAGCCATCCACAAGCTTCTGGTTGAATTTTTGACCACTCCTCTTGACAAAATTGGTGCAGTTCAGCTAAATATATTGGTTTTCTGACATAGACTTGTTTCTTCAGCATTGTCCACATGTTTAAGTTAGGACTTTGGGAAGGCCTTAATTAAGGCCTTAACCTTAATTGTTGCCTGATTTAGCCATTCCTTTACCACTTTTGACATGTGTTTGGGGTCATTGTCCTGTTGGATCACCCATTGATACAACGTTAATTATGCATACATGTCCTTTAAAACTGAATTTGAAACAATGTTGCAAAATAGTTGTATTTGTAAATTGAAACAATGTTGATGTCCAATGTTGGATCCACGTTGTTGGTTGGGAAATTACCAAATTTCAATGTTCAAATCAACGTCTCAACATGACATTGAATAAACGTTGTCAAAAAGCATGCTGTTTCAACGTTATGTTTGAGTTGCTCAACGTCAGGACCAAATTCAACAAGTTCTCAACGTTGTTTTAATGTCTTGTACCTGCTGGGTATTTATGGTTAACCCTAACAGCTCAGTTTCATGCACCTGCTCCAAAGAAACACCTTTTAAAGTGACTGACAGAGGCTGTATATTTTTTAATGTGTTTTGAGCCCAGAATCATGTATTTTATGTTACTTTTATCTTAGATCTGCACCTCACAACACCTGACACTAAACTCAGATTGAAAATATAACAGGCTCGGCAATCCGACATGTAATTTATTAACGTCCCTGTCCGACTGCGGGGAGTCTCTGGGCCCCTCGGGGCGGGGCGTCCCGCCTTTCTGCCCTTGGGGAGTGTGGTCACTCTCTGGCTTTAAGGCTGGCTGTCCCCTGCTTCTCCCGTGCCTTGTCCTCTGCCGGGTCCGTCTGTCTATTGCCTGGTGCTGGCCGTGCCGGGCGGCACCATCCGCTCCGGTGTTCCTGTCGCCGGCTGGCCTGGCTGCGTGGGGCCGGTAGTCCCTTGTTCCCTGGGCACGACACCTGCTGTTTTGGGTTGGGCTCTCTGGGTGGCTGGGGCTGTACTTTGGCTCCCACACACACTGGGAGACAAATATATTTTATATAGAAATGCACATACATACTCACACACACACAATTAAACATGCATACTGTATATACACGCATTTGTACAGTATATTCATTCATTAATACATACATACACATTGGTACTTACCCACATACATAGGTACCTACGCTCCCACATACACACACAAATAAAGTACATACATACACACTCACAGTACATACATCTACATGCACATTCACTGTACAAACATACATATACACATACTGTACATATACAAGCATATATGCATAAGTACAGTCATGCTTTTCATCAAACATATATTAACGTTGTTCCCCTAGGAGAAACTGGGTAACATACGGCACACTGACAAAGCTTAACTTATTGTTACTATAACAATCTACAAGCTTAATACAGTTTGCTTCTCTTTCTTCCCCTCCATTTATCTGCTTTATTTTGTATTTCAAAATATCATTACATACAGTACAGGCCAAAAGTTTGGACACATCTTTTCATTCAATGTGTTTTCTTTATTTTCATGACTATTTACATTGTAGATTGTCACTGAAGGCATCAAAACTATGAATGAACACATGTAGAGTTATGTACTTTACAGCATTTGAAACAATTGTATTGTTGATAATAGAGGTAATTATTGTTATTATTCATTATCAATAGTGCTATTGCCATTGGTATGTGTATTGCTCCATTTGTAGTGTAATAATGTTCATTGTCATTTCAGTGTTATTAATATTTACTTAACAAACTGCTTCTTTGCTATCACTTTTACTATCATATTTGTACATATTGTATTTGCTGATGCTGTTCTGTTGTTGTTGTGGTTGTTATCCCCCTCTTGTCCTCGCAATTTCCCCCTCTGTCTTCCTTTTTTTCTCGTTCTATCCCCTCCTGCTCCGCTTCAGCTGCACCAAACAATAATATAAATCCATCTAATAAGGTCAGATACAAATAAGGCAACAAGAGAAGTATCTCACACTTTTCTTTTGTAAAGTAAATTAGTACAGCAATTATGGGCAAATACATCAACAATATATATTGCTTGAGTAGCTGGACAGGACAACCCCCCCCCCCCCCCAAAAAAAAACAAAAACAAAAACCTTCCCTCAAGATAATCTAGCCTAAACAACTTGTAATTTTTCACAGTGCCCAAACGTCTTCACATCATGTAATGATGGCTCAGGAACACTTCAGAAAACCACTGTCAGTTTGTCGCTAAGTTAAGTTAAAACTCTACTATACAAAATGAAAGCCATTTATCAACAACACCCAGAAATACCGCCGGCTTCACAGGGCCCGAGCTCATCTAAGATGGACTGATGCAAACTGGAAAAGGGTTCTGTGGTCTGACGAATCCACATTTCAAATTGTTTTTGGAAACTGTGGACGTCGAGTCCTCCGGACCAAAGAGGAAAAGAACCATCCGGACTGTTACAGGCGCAAAGTTCAAAAGCCAGCATCTGTGATGGTTTGAGGGGTGTATTAGTGCCCAAGGCATGGGTAACTTACACATCTGTGAAGGCACCATTTATGCTGAAAGCATACTTGCCAACCCTCCCGAATTTTCCGGGAGACTCCCGAAATTCAGCGCCTCTCCCGAAAACCTCCCGGGACAAATATTCTCCCGAAAATCTCCCGATTTTCAGCCGGCACTGGAGGCCATGCCCCCTCCAGCTCCATGCGGACCAGAGTCCTGCCCAATCACGTTATAACATCTACGGCTTTTAGAGAGTGCACAACTGCGCACACAACAAGGAGACGAAGCAGAAGAACGAGGAAGATACAGCCATGGCGACGCCGACGACGAGTAAGATGAAGAAATAAGCTTGTAAGTTCCAAGCCGCAGCTGCGATTGGACCTGGATAGCCTCCGGGAAGAAGAAGTGGAGTACCAAGTGCTTGGCAGTGAAGATCTTCCTCAGGAAGCAAGGATTGACCGGTTTTGGGCCATGCTAGGTTTGAGATGGAAGATTCCAGACTCTAGTGTATTTGATGAAAGCACTTTTGTGCATGCCACACAGCAATGCATCATCAGAGAGGGTGTTCAGCATGGTTAGAAAAATAGTGACAGAGAATAGAACAAGGATGGACAATTCAACCCTTAACTCAACAATGAGTAGATGAGTGTTATGTGTGTGTATATGTGTAAATAAATGAACACTGAAATTACATTTTTAATTTTATATATATATATATATATATATATATATATATATATATATATATATATATATATATATATATATATATATATATATATATATATACATATTATAAAATATATATATAACTAGAATTCACTGAAAGTCAAGTATTTATTATATATATATATATATATATGAAATACTTGACTTGGTGAATTCTAGCTGTAAATATACTCCTCCCCTCTTAACCACGCCCCCAACCACGCCCCCCACCTCCTCACCTCTCGAAATCGGAGGTCTCAAGGTTTGCAAGTATGGCTGAAAGGTACATACAGGTTTTGGAGCAACATATGTTGCCATCCAAGCAACGTCTTTTTAATGGCCACCCCTGCTTATTTCAGCAAGGCAATGCCAAGCCACGTTTCTGCACAAATTACAACAGCGTGGCTTCGTAGTAAAAGAGTGCTTGTACTAGACAGGCCTGCGTGTGCCAGCTCAGTGGCTTTGTGGTCAGGGGCGCCGAAAAGGGGGGGGTAAAGGAGACGGATTCTAGGGGCCCATGATGGAGGGGGGCCCAGAGAGGCCCCTAATGATGATGAAATTATAATACAGAAAAAATAATGACACTGTGTTGGGGGCCCTGTAAAGATTCTTTTCATGGGGCCCAAAATCCCTAGCGGCGCCCCTGCTTGTGGTTGGAGTGTCCACCCTGAGACTTTTTTGCAATGTTTTGCTGCCATTAAATTCTAAGTTAATGATTATTTGCAAAAAAAAATAATTTTTCTCAGTTTTAACATTAAATATTTTGTCTTTGCAGTGTATTCAATTGAATATAAGTTGAAAAGGATTTGCAAGTCATTGTATTCTGTTTTTATTTACGATTTACACAACGTGCCAACTTAACTTGTTTTGGGTTTTGTACCTTACTCATAAAAACATAATAAAATAGTTGGTTAAATCACCAAGTTTATTTAAAAAACTTACCATCAAATTCAATAAAAGCAGGTTCATTATTTTTCTGTAGATGGTCAAGATGTAACAAATATTGTGGAACGGTATATTGTGACAATAATACAATACAATGAGCGCAGGTATCTGACTCATATTTAGTTTTCTTTCATTATAATGAAAGAAAACTACACAAATATACCCTTGTTTGTGTATATTTGTAGCTTTATTGTTGACTTATAGCCATATAGTACTGAACAACCACGACAGACGTGTGTATTGCTTTTGTAGCTATGATACCACTGCAGTACAGCTCACTTATTGGTGTGTATATCCATCCATCCATCCATTTTCTACCGCTTGTCCCTTTCGGGGTCGCGGGGGGTACTGGAGCCTATCTCAGCTGGGTGTGTATATCATTCTACTGTAATGTAGCTCAGTGATTCTCAAGCTGTTGCACAGTACACAGGCTCCATCTAGTGGTACGCCAAAGAACCAATAAATATTCAAACACAGTGTTACTGTTCAAACTGTGTGTAATTACACAGGCCAAACTTTTAAATATACTTGTTAAATAAAACCAGTGCCTTGTTTTTAATGAATATTTAGGCCGACTACGCTACTGTATTTTAATGTTGGTCATTATGGTGGTACTTGACGAGCCAAGTGTTTTCTGAGGTGGTATTTGGTTAACAAAGTTTGAGAACCAGGGCTTCACAGTGGCAGAGGGGTTAGTGCATCTGCCTCACAATACAAAGGTCCTGAGTAGTCTTGGGTTCAATCCCGGGCTCGGGATCTTTCTGTGTGGAGTTTGCATGTCCTCCCCGTGACTGCATGGGTTCCCTCCGGGTACTCCGGCTTCCTCCCACCTCCAAAGACATGCACCTGGGGATAAGTTGATTGGCAACACTAAATTGGCCCTAGTGTGTGGATGTGAGTGTGAATGTTGTCTGTCTATCTGTGTTGGCCCTGCGATGAGGTTGCGACTTGTCCAGGGTGTACCCCGCCTTCCGCCCGATTGTAGCTGAGATAGGCTCCAGCGCCCCCCGCGACCCCAAAGGGAATAAGCGGTAGAAAATGGATGGATGGAAGTTTGAGAACCACTGATCTAGATGACGTAGCGATTTTGTACTGAGCAGCCAGGATGGAGACATGTGTAACTCGTGAATGTGTCACAATTCTGCATTTCCAAGTCTACGGTTGTCATCACACTTTTCCTCTTTGCCATCGCTGGTACCCTTGTGGAGACATGGGGGTTTGTTGTGTTGTGTGATATCATTTCCAAAGGCCATCCCAGAATATATTGTGTTCAAACTCGGCAATGAATTGTGTTAAAGTTGTTCACATGTTGATGATCCAAAAGACTTTTACCAAGGCCTCATTTTAGTGCACACCCCAGCGTGTTCCTCACCCTGCTGCTCCAGCACATTTTCTTAGCTTAATGATTAATTGTCTCCAAGTGACACAGTATAAATATTCTCTGCAGAGCCAAGTGTCCTACCTTAACGCGCTTGTAGACACTGTTTTTTAAATGTATTATTATTATTATGAGTTACTACCCAAAAACTTTACACCAGGGAGACACCGTGTGCTGTGCTTTGGGTGGTAATCATTCTGAAACAAAACTGGGAAATTGGGAAACTGCGGACGTTTCCGTGTTATCCTCCCCTGTCTCTGTTTCCTTGCTGCCCTCAGTCTCTTCTTGGTTAAGAAGTAAATTAAGTACAGGTGCGCTCAATCATCTCCATTGTTGTCGGTGTGTTTTGTTCTGACTGATGCCTCTAAAAAAATCACTTACACACCTACACATCAGTTGGGATGTGCATATCGAACGGCCACCAATCAGTATCGGGCCATTTTCATGAAAAAGTACACATCGCCATTGCCGATTAATGCCTTTTGATGCAAAAATGGCCAATCTTCTCTAGCTGACTATGTATTTATGTTTAGTCCCTCAGTGGCTAGACACTAATTATGTGTCTCCATACATAGTGTGGAGCTACTTCCCTAAACTAGTAAGAATCACCTATTTTTGGCAAATCACCTTAATTTCTTAGTATCTAAAGTGTCATTATCAAGTAGCGATAGGTACCTTTCACATTTGAACTGATACGGTATAATTCCCCGTACCTGGGAATCAATACTCAACATTTTTTGAGTAAATAAAAGTTAATTGTTTGATTAAAAAATATACATAGTTTTTGAATGTAACATTTAAAGATTAGCTAATTAAGACAAATGTGCTGTTCAGTTGTTATACTTTGTTTTCTTACAATTATGAGTCTCATTTGCAAGTATTAGATAGTAAACTTAGCATGCAGTTGCACTTCTATAAAATCCGCTACACCTCCCTGATACCGAAGTACATGTCAAACTACTTCCTTAACGTAAATGACCGCCATAACCACAACACCAGGGGGAGCTCCACTATCCACGTTAAACCCAGATTCCGATCTAACAAAGGTCTTAACTCATTCTCTTTCTATGCCACATCAATGTGGAATGCGCTCCCAACAGGTATAAAAGAAATGGCATCTCTATCCTCCTTCAAAACCGCAATAAAAGTACACCTCCAGGCAACTTCAACCCTAAACTAACACCCTCCCCGGACTGTTGTTAATAATCAAATGTAAACAATCAAATGCAGATATTTTTCTTATGCCTTCTGATCTCTCTCTCTCTCTCTCTATGTCCACTACTTGCTGTACATATCCTACCAAGTCAGACCTACACTGTTTCAATATCAATTTCTCTGTTCTCAATTGTTGATGACTGATGATAACAACCAAATCTAACCCCCCCCCCACCCCGAATTGTAAATAATGTAAATAATTCAATGTATACACCCTGATGATTATCTTGTGTGATGACTGTATTATGATGATAGTATATATCAGTGGTTCTCAAATGGGGTTACGCGTACCCAAGGTGTGCCAAGGGGTACGTGAGATTTTTTTTAAATATTCTAAAAATAGCAACAATTCAAAAATCCTTTATAAATATATTCTTTGAATAATACTTCAACAAAATATGAATGTAAGTTCATAAACTGAACATCAAATCAAGTAGGCTATTCCATTCATTACCATAAACCCAGAGTTTCCCCCATGCCATGATGGTTTGACCCTCACTAAAATGTCTGTCAAAAAGAATTGTGAAAGGAAATGCAACAATGCAATATTCAATGTTGACAGCTAGATTTTTTGTGGACATGTTCCATAAATATTGATGTTAAAGATTTATTTTTTTGTGAAGAAATTTTTAGAATTAAGTTCATGAATCCAGATGGATCTCTATTACAATCCCCAAAGAGGGCACTTTAAGTTGATGATTACTTCTATGTGTAGAAATCTTTATTTATAATTGAATCACTTGTTTATTTTTCAACAAGTTTTTAGTTATTTGTATATCTTTTTTTCCAAATAGTTCAAGAAAGACCACTACAAATGAGCAATATAATAAATCAGAAACTGATGACATAGTGCTATATTTTACTTCTTTATCTCTTTTTTTCAACCAAAAATGCTTTGCTCTGATTAGGGGGTACTTGAATTTAAAAAAAAATTCACAGGGGGTACATCACTGAAAAAAGGTTGAGAACCACTGGTATATATGATAGTATATATCTGTATCATGAATCAATTTAAGTGGACCCCGACTTAAACAAGTTGAAAAACTTATTCGGGTGTTACCATTTAGTGGTCAATTGTACGGAATATGTATTTCACTGTTCAACCTACTAATAAAAGTTTCAATCAATCAATCAATCAATTCCAAGGCATTAGATGGCAGTAGGGTATAGACCAATGTTTCTATATATGTTTACATAGGCACACATAGGTACGTAGGTCTTTATTGTCAATGCTCAAGTACAAGAAAACTTTGTTTTCAGCACAAACCCGTTCAAGATTAGACAAACAAACAGTGTACAGGGTTACAGAACAGGAACGCTGATGGGTCGCCAGAAGGCGCCCCGTAAAAGATGGGATAAAGGTAAACGCTGGGGAGGGATGAGTAAAAAAAATACAATCTAGACTGGGCTCCTAAAGGGGCCCAGTCTGGAGTGGGAAAAAAACCTCAATAGCAAAGCACATATACATATTACAACATCTCGAGACTTGCAACAGAGGGGAGGGAGTGGGGGCCACGGTGGCAGGCTGCAGCTCTTCAGGCGCTGCCCAGCCATCCATCACCCCTAAGGGATTCGCGTCAAGGGCGTTGGATGGGGGCTGGGGTATGTGTGTGTGGCGTATATTTTTGTGGATGCATGTGTGTGTGTAAGCCTGCCGCGTGTCTCTGTTCCGCGGCCTTGCTGTCGTGCAGTCGCTAGACAAGAAGGGAGTTTGTTGTGTCTTCGCCGCACTGTCCTTCAGGAGAGTCTCGAAGCCAGGGAAACAATCCAAGTTAGAATGTTTTGTATGCGAGTGAAAATAAAATGTGTTTTTCACTCTAAATTGTCTATGACTTGTCCTCAAAATTGAAATGAAAGTGATTACAACGCCGCTATAAATAGTTTGTCTGCGTTAGCACTTATAATAACAATATCAGTAATACTTGGTTAATATTCAAATCAAGAAATGTAAATGGAATATTGTTGGCGCTTTTTGAATGGTTATTTATCAGATTTTATGGGCAAAATAGTGGAGCTCCCATTGCTATTTAGGTTTATTTAATATTTAGAATGCTTTAAAAAAAAATCCATCTGTCGTCATGTGAACGATAGGCAAAAATAAAAAAAATTAAAGTGCAGTTCCCCTTTAAGTACTGTATTGATATTGTTAAACTGCGAATAACACTCAACATATATACAATGAAGAATTTACAGTTAATACATGTGATCGGTTTTAGTATCGACCGATCTCGCTCATGGATTATCGATATCGGCAGCATAAAACCCTGATTGGAACAAATGGGGGGAGGGGAATGGCCTTCGTTTTCTCGGTTGCATAAACAGAGGACAACATGTTCAACTGTCTAGATTCCTTATGGATTCTTTAAATAACTTCATAATCTATCATCTTCAGTCTATCAGCTCATCTGCTCCTCGTTCTCCCCATTCAGCGTTTACATTCCTCTTGGCTCTCATTGACTCAGACTGCTCCATTTACAGCTGATTCCCTGTTCCACCTCAGAGATAGACGTGCACACACACCCACCCACGCACACACACACTCTCACACACACCCACACACACACACACACACACACACACACACACACACGAAGAGCCTGGCAGCAGTATGGCGACCAGGGAACCTGGAATGTTAATGAAATGCGACCACTCGCGGCGACGCAAAGTAGACAAAACTTATCTTCAACTTTCAGGCTGCATGGCTGATGGTGCGAAGGAAGGTAATCTGTTGATTACAAATTCCCAATTCTTCCACATTAATTAAAAACACCTCCATTAGGCACACCTGAGCAGTCTAATAGGATCCGGTACAAGAGCTGTAATAAAAAAATTCTCAGTGATGTTTGTTGTTGTGGCTGCAGTTGGCAAGGCAACGCATCTCACTGAGATGTGTTAGTAACATTTGCACACAAAGTATATGATTGCAAATGATACAGAAACACGCTTTTATTGTAATGGAGGTTTGTTCAACGCCATTGCACGGTATATGGCTTTCGGAAAAATAAGCGTTATTATATTTAAAGGCTGATTTATTTTGAATACAGGTCAATCGTTTTTTTTTTTTTTTGATTATTTTTTCATATTTATTTGGGGAATCATAAAGGGGCTATACGTATATATTCTAAAAAAATACTGTCTCAAATTGTGATTTTAAATGTATTTAAAAGTATGTAATAACTTACCTTTTTCAACTAATTTTTTTTTTTTATTGTTTGTGGCTTAATAGAGGGGATATGTATTTAAATAAATACTGTCTCAAATTGTTATGTACTTTTTATTGTATCTTAATTTAAAATCTATTTGTCCATTTTGCATCATAAAGTATTGGTTTTTTTTTTTCAATTAATTTATTTTTCTTTTTATTAGTGAAATAATGGAGGCACTCAAATTCTTATCTACTTATTTCAATTTTAATTTCAATGCACTTTTTCAGGTTGTTTTTTTACTTATTTAAATTTATTTCAAATTTATTTAGTCAACTAATTTATTTGTATCATCATTTATTGCTTTTTAATTTATTTATTTTTAGACATTGAGTGGCTTTATACAAAAAAACACAACAACTGTTTCATGGTTTTTACATTTACTTATCTATATACGATGAGATGGCGACTTGTCCAGGGTGTACCCCGCCTTCCGCCCGATTGTAGCTGAGATAGGCTCCTGCGCCCCCCGCCACCCCAAAAGGGAATAAGCGGTAGAAAATGGATGGATGGATATACTTCTATATCCTATCTTGTGAATCATAAATATTTTTAATATGTTATTTTTTTAAATTATTATTTTCTAATTATTTATTTTAGATTATGTTGTTTATTTGTTTTTATTTTGTTTCAAATTCACTTATATATTTTATGTGATTTATTAAAAAATAAATAAAGGATATAATAATAGAGGCTTTGTTAATATTTATACGTATATTCGTAATAATTTCATTCATTTTGGATTCACTCATTCAGATTGAAAGATTTTATTTTATATTTATTTTTCACTCTACTAGTTTGCTCTTTTGAAATTATTAGTTTGCTCTTTGAAATTAGATAGTTTTATGCTCGAGAGTCATTTGGGAATAATAGAACTAATAATAACAAAGGAAACCTTTCAGTTTTTGACATTTAGGTTTTTTTACTGCCAGTAATACAATAAACCCAGAGGCCACAATACTGCACATTACATCAACAAACTGTAAGATACAGATTGTTGATTGTATTTTGATACCATTTTTTGTATTGATCGATAGCCTTTTATCAATACCCATGCCCCCGTTTTGCACATGATCACACTACTAATCCACTTGTCCGTCACTTTATCGATTTCCTGGACAAGCCTGCTCAATTCCTGCTTAGGGGTGGTGACAAGTAACCCCCAGAGGTATCCAAAGCAAACAGGTTGAGTGATCTTTTAACTATGAGCGTGATTAAGCATGAATGATGAGACCGTGATGAGCGGTATATGAGGAGGGAGGCAGACTGTGTTGCTAAGCCGAGGTCCACTATACCGCCTTTAATTCCCACTGTGCATGAACTGTGACAGAAGATTATCCGCCAGTAAAGATTGCCTCGAAATTGGTTTTCTTTCCACTGTTGTCGCCGAGAAAAGACCTTATTGACACTGGGGCTCCTCGTCGCCCAGTGGGTGGCAATCCTGAGGGTGGAAAAGCGTTGACGCAAGGAAACCATAGAATGGTCTCCAAGATTTTTATGGTTTAAGTCAGTGTTTTTCAACCTTTTCTGAGCCAAGGCACATTTTTTTCATTGAAAAAATCCAGAGGCACACCACCAGAAGCAAACATTAAATAATGAAACTCAGTATCCGATATTGACAGTAAAAAGTTGTTCTTGCAATTGTTGAATATGAATTCAAACCATAACCAAGCATGCATCACTACAGCTCTTGTCTCAAAGTAGGTGTACTGTCACGACCTGTCACAACACGCCGTGACTTATTTATAATTTTTTGCTGTGTTCTTGTGTGTAGTGTTTTAGTTCTTGTCTTGCGCTTGTATTTTGGTGGCTTTTCCTGTTTTGTTGGTATTTTCCTGTAGCAGTTTCATGTCTTCCTTGAACGCTATTCCCCCGCAACTGCTTTGCAATCAAGACTATTTAAGTTGTGCGGATGCTGTCTTCTTTGTGAGGACATTGTTGTCATGTACGGATGTACTTTGTGGACGCTGTCTGCTCCACACGCTGTAAGTCTTTGCTGTCATCCAGCATTCTGTTTTTGTTTACTTTGCAGCCAGTTCAGTTTTAATTTTTGTTTTGCACAGCCATCCCTAAGCTTCAATGGCTTTTCTTTTTTTTTGGTTAAAGCGTTAGATACCTTTTTACCTGCACGCTGCCTTCCGCTGTCGTCTGCATATTGTGATCACGACAAACCATGTTACCGACATCTACAAAGCAATTAGCTACCTGCTGCCACCTACTGATATGGAAGAGTATAACATGGTTACTCTGCGAGCTCTAGACAGTATAGACACTCAACAACGGCACATTTGCGGATTATAATTGCTAGTTTGCAAAAAATATTTTTAAACCAATTAGGTGAAATGACATAATCTCCCACAGATTAAGTACCCAAAGTCGCTTTACATGTAGAACCCATCAATCATTCACACCTGGTGGTGGTAAGCTACTTTCATAGCCAGAGCTGCCCTGGGGTAGACTGACGGAAGCGTGGCTGCAATTTGCGCCAACGGCCCCTCCGACCACCACCTATCATTCATCATTCAGTTCACCGGTGTGAGTGGCACCGAGGGCAAAGGGTGAAGTGTCCTGCCCAAGGACACAACGGCAGCGATTTTTTGGATGGTAAGAGGCGGGGAGTGAACCTGCAACCCTCAGGTTTCTGGCACGGTTGCTCTACCCACTACGCCACGCCAATCATTGTATTGTGTTTTTATTTACGATTTACACAACGTGCCAACTTCACTGGTTTTGGGTATTGTACTTAAAGATCTGACATTGAGTACTGCGTGTTTGAGATTAGCTAGAGTTGCCCTAGACAATGTGTTCTTCAAAGAAATGTGGTTTATCAGATAATTGAACTGTCTGTCTCTTAACTAATCTATGTGTTATCTTAGTAGTTATTGTATTAGTGGAGAGCGCTTCCTTATTGGGCCTCTGGTTGATATGATGTTTATCAGCACAGAGGCCCTTAGCATCCTAGGCAACACGGAGCTCAAAAATCTGTCAGAATGTTTAGTAAGCTACGAAGCCGCACCACTTCATGGATTGTCGGTGCATTACGGCTACTGTAGTCAGACGTACAATGCTTCAACATACAGGTATTATCATGGTGTGTGTAAAAGGACGACAAACTGGCACTTAGGAGATATATTATCTAGTGTTTTGTTTCACAATATGCAAAACCAACTTTTTTTAACCTATTGGTACCTGCTGATGTTTATTTGGGATCTGCATAGATCTCCTTCTTCTTCTCTGTCCTCTTGTTGTAGGGCATTCATCCTTCGCTGTTGCCATTTCTAATATAAAGTAGCGTATAGTCCTAACTTATATCTCAGTAGACTTGCTATGGAAGCACTAAAAACTACTGATACAACAAAGACGACAGGGAGAAGTCGCTATGGAAGGTGAGCCACGTGAATAAGACCATGCACAAAACGGCGGCCCTAAAGAGACGGTCAGAAAGCTGCTTGAAGATGGTCTGTAAAACATAATCTATGCAACATTTTGACCAACCATTACGTGTTATGTTGTAGACCACACGGAAGTGTTTTAAATGTAGAAAAAAATCATAATATGACGCCTTTAATATGACACCTGCTCAGTGGGCTTGTGGTTGGAGTGTCCGCCCTGAGATCGGTAGGTCGTGAGTTCAAACCCCGGCCAAGTCATACCAAAGACTATAAAAATGGGACCCATTGCCTCCCTGCTTGGCACTCAGCATCAAGGGTTGCAATTGGGGGTTAAATCACCAAAATGATTCCGGAGCGCGGCCACAGCTGCTGCTCACTGCTCCCCTCACACCCCAGGGGATGGAACAAGAAGATGGGTCAAATGCAGAGGGTAATTTCACCACACCTAGTGTGTGTGACTATCAGTGGTACTTTAACTTTAACTTTAATGCGCCTTATGTCAGGACTTGGACTCTGGCGTGGTTTGTTCTCCCGTGGTGCAAATGAACATTTGGACCAGACATGGCGTGAAGGTGAAGACATATTTAATTTTACTATAACAAAAAGAACAAACTAAAGGCGCGCACAAGGCGGAAGTGCAAACTTGACAAATGAAACCAATACTTGCACGTGGGCAAAAAACTAAGGACATGAACAAAAGTCGCTAACTGTGGCATGAATCGAAAAAACTTACTTGGACAGGGCATGAAGTACGCAGAGGTAAACAGAGTGTGACAGGGGTATGATGTCGCCAGACAGACAGCCTGGCAACTGGAAGCTTAAATAATAGTGACATGATTAAAGACAGGTGCGTGAGTCGTGAGGGCAGGTGAAAACTAATGGGTTGCTATGGTGACAAACAAGAGTGCACAATGAGTCCAAACGTGGAACAGGTGAAACTAATGGGTAACTATGGAAACAAGACAAGGGAGCGAATAGCCAGAAACTAAAGAGTCCAATAACTAAACAAAACAAAACATGACATGACTAAAACAAAACATGATTACACAGACATGACACCTTACAATCCGTTGTGCCCTATGGTCTGAAAACTACAGTACTGTATTTTTTGCTTGAAAAAAATATCTACAGATGGTTTATAAACCAAAACAATATGTTGCTGTTTTTAGTTATTTGCAAAATCCTAAAAATAAAATCACTCTTGTCTGATTTGGGTTTAAAATATATGTTTAAAATGCTTTAAATTACTTTGTAAAAACACTAAACATTTTGTAAAATGGCATAGAAGTAAATGTTCAGACATTTTTTAAACTGCACAATATCATTACTAGGAATGGGTATCGTGTACATTTTATTCGATACAAGTAACAAATTGGTGCTTGAAAAAGGCTGTCAAGACTTGATTTTCTTTTATTAGTTGGATTTCTCAGTAGGTGGGCATTAAGCCTTCCAGGAAAAAGCAGAGTGACCTCCAAATTAACTTCCCTGTATCATACTCTTCAGAGCAAAGCCAGGTTTTTTTTAATGGCGAAAAAGGGACAAGGTAGAAATGGCGCTTTGAATTACACACCTTTGGGCTCTGCTGCTTTTCTAGGACTCTATTAGTAAGTCAGCCATTCAAAGCGATGCCCGCCTTAAATAAAGACAAGACCGGCGTGTGGGCCACAAAGCCTCCATTAATCGTGCTGAGCAGGCATAAAAAATGAAGACGGATCACAGCGAGCAAGTAGATCTATTTCAGGTTGTTAATTTATACGTGCTGTGTCTGCCTCTCAGGCCATCCATCAACCTAATTGTAGACCCCCAACAAAACTAACTGCAGATTTAAACTTTAGGAGCGTCTGACTTTGATTGTCCTCCCGCTTTGAAATAAAAGAAATAAATACAAAAATGTGAACATCAAGAAAGAGGACTACAATGATGGCTAATGCATCACAGCACATCATAGCAATCCAAAGATATGAACAGACATGGCCCTTAGTGGCTTTCAAAATGTTGGGTACTGGATATAAGGGAGACCTGAAATATTAGGTACACCAATGTACCAAATTTTATGCATACATATTCCCCGAACTCCAGAATATGAGGCAAGTATTTTACAAAAAATATTAAGGACAGCTCAAAAATGAGGTACAATGATGTCCAAAATATTAGTTTAATACAAAAACTGAGGCAAGAAAGTAGACAAAATATTAAGTACACCATTTGTTGAAATAGTAAGTACAACCAACATTTTTGGTACAGCAAAAGTGTCAAAAAATTAAGTACATCTGAAATATGAGGTACACTTCTCAATTATTTTCTGTTACACCTCCTCTAGGAAGAAGAAAACTAATTTAATTCCACATACTGATATGCTAAAAGTTCTAAGTGTTGTACGTGCATATAAATGTTTGTATTAGGTCTCTCTCAAGCAGGTGTTTTTTGTTTACATTGTTATTGCCTTCTGGTTAGCTAATGTTTGCCCTGCAGGTAATAGTCACTTTTCCACCCCTTTATATATTAGGTATAGTTGTAAGTAAAAAAAAAAGGTCAAAGACAAAGCTATTCGGGTTCTTGTGAGTATATACACTTCACTGCCGATGTGGGGGGCGCCACCTAAAATCTTGCCTAGGGCGCCAGATTGGTTAGGGCCGGGCCTGATCGATAGTATTGGTTTTTTTTTGTTCTGTAACAGAAAATAATTAAAGGACATCAATTTGAAAAAAACAAATTAAATCCTTTCAACTATGAAAACATTTTGACCGACTTGAACCATTTGATGCTGAAAAATATGATTATATAAACTCAATAGATAATAATGAAATGATCAGCAACGTTAAATCCTTAGCACAATATATAAAACACTTCAACCTACAAAACAAAAATTAATAAAGCAATTTGTGCTGATTTTAATCAAAAAGAGTAGATTAGATTAGATAGTTCTTTATTAATCCCCAAGGGGAAATTACATGTAAGAGTAAGAGTAAGCCCCCCCAATGGACCCCAATGGTCAACATTTTAAGTAGATCTAAAATATCAGTAATACTGATCGCTAAAATCATTGGTAAACTGGTTGCCAAAATATTAGTTTAACCCAAAATATGAGGCAAGAAAATGGCCATAATATTAGGCACACCAATGTCAAAACTAAACTATGTACACTTCTGGTCCAAATATTAGTTCAACCCAAAATATGAGGCAAGCAAGTGGCCAAAATATTAGATCCACCAGTTTCCGAAATAATATGTACGCACAGAAATCTTTAAGAACACTAACGTCTGAAATAGTATGTACACCAATGGTCATATAATTTGAGGTACACTGATGTCAAAAAGATAGTTTAATATATTAGTTTAATCCAAAATATTAGGCAAGCAAATGGCCAAAGTATTAAAGGGGAACATTATCACCAGACCTATGTAAGCGTCAATATATACCTTGATGTTGCAGAAAAAAGACCATATATTTTTTTAACCGATTTCCGAACTCTAAATGGGTGAATTTTGGCGAATTAAACGCCTTTCTAATATTTGCTCTCGGAGCGATCCGCCATTTTCTCAAACACCGAGTCAAATCAGCTGTGTTATTTTCCGTTTTTTCGACTGTTTTCCGTACCTTGGAGACATCATGCCTCGTCGGTGTGTTGTCGGAGGGTGTAACAACACGAACAGGGACAGATTCAAGTTGCACCAGTGGCCCAAAGATGCGAAAGTGGCAAGAAATTGGACGTTTGTTCCGCACACTTTACCGACGAAAGCTATGCTACGACAGAGATGGCAAGAATGTGTGGATATCCTGCGACACTCAAAGCAGATGCATTTCCAACGATAAAGTCAAAGAAATCTGCCGCCAGACCCCCATTGAATCTGCCGGAGTGTGTGAGCAATTCAGGGACAAAGGACCTCGGTAGCACGGCAAGCAATGGCAGCAGTTTGTTCCCGCAGACGAGCGAGCTAAACCCCCTGGATGTCTTGGCTCACACCGTCCCTTATGCCACCGAAGATGATCAAGAGAAGAATATCGACCCTAGCTTCCCTGGCCTGCTGACATCAACTCCAAAACTGGACAGATCAGCTTTCAGGAAAAGAACGCGGATGAGGGTATGTCTACAGAATATATTAATTGATGAAAATTGGGCTGTCTGCACTCTCAAAGTGCATGTTGTTGCCAAATGTATTTAATATGCTGTAAACCTAGTTCATAGTTGTTAGTTTCCTTTAATGCCAAACAAACACATACCAATCGTTGGTTAGAAGGCGATCGCCAAATTCGTCCTCGCTTTCTCCCGTGTCGCTGGCTGTCGTGTCGTTTTCGTCGGTTTTCGTCGGTTTCGCTTACGATATGGCTCAATAGCTTTAGTTTCTTCTTCAATTTCGTTTTCGCTACCTGCCTCCACACTACCACCATCCGTTTCAATACATTCGTAATCTGTTAAATCGCTTAAGCCGCTGATATCCGAGTCTGAAGCTTTTTTTAGGGATATTGCGTGATGGGTAAAATTTTGAAAAATACTTCGAAAAATCTAATAGGCCACTGGGAACTGATTTTTAATGGTTTTAACCCTTCTGAAATTGTGATAATGTTCCCCTTTAAGTACACTGGTTGCCATAAAAAATACGTATCATATATTAGATTTACCAATGTCTCAAATAATGTGTAAAATACACTAATGGTCAACATTTTAACTAGATCTACAAATATAAGTTACAGCAATAGCCAAAATATTAGGTACACCAGTTTCCGAAATAATACGTATGCACAAAAATATTTAGGTACACTAATAGTATGTACACTAATGGTCAAAATATGAAATGCACTATAATTTGAGGTACACTGACGTCAAAAAGATAGTTTAATATGTTAGTTTAGTCTAAAATGTTAGGCAAACAAAGGGCCAAAATATTAAGTACACTAGTTGCCATAAAAATATGTATCATATATTAGATAGACCAATGTCTCTAATAATGTGTAAAATACACTAATGGTGAACATTTTAATTAGACCTAAAAATATAAGTTACAGCAATGGACAAAATATTAGTTTAATCTAAAATAGGAGGAGAGACCCCCAAGGGACATGCTTTATCAAACATAAACCCTGCCTTGGAAAGCTGTGCACTACAAAACGTGCTCAATGTAGCCATTAATCATTTTAATAAAACAAAAAAAAAGACACATTTTTTTATATCTTGTGCTCCAGAGTTAATGTAGCTGATCATTTGAATGTATTATTATTTAACTTTATTGTTTAGTATCAAATGGTTCAAGTCGGTCAAAAAATGTTCACAGTTAAAATAAGGATAAACCATTTTTTTTTTACATTTCAGGCAAATTGATACACTTCAAATATGTTCTGTTAGAGACAAAAAATAATCTTAATAAAGTTAGTCTTGTTATGTGTTTGGCTGCTCTGCTGCCTCCTTTCCGCCCGTCTTTGCAGTACCTGGTTTTGGAGTTCCGGAGCGGAGCCACCCACGCACACCTGCTTGCTACTGGCTTACTTAAGTCTCTCTGCCAGTCATCTCACTGCCAGTTGACTGTGGATGTTTCACTTACTTCCAATGACTTCTTCCACTCGTTTTGCATTTCCCGGTGAACATCATTTTTCTTTGTGATTCGCCTCTCACTTACCTTTACACTGGCTCTGTTGTTGTGTTGTGTTTTTCCCCACTCCTTTTGAGTGCAACTTTTGTTTCTCCTCTGCCTTTTTGAGTGTGCTTCTCGTTATTTCTGCCATTCCTCCAGTGCACTATTTGTTATTAAACATTATAATTTTTGCTGACTGAATCTTTCCTGCTTTGGAGTCTACTCCGGCTTAGCCGATCGTAACAATTCTGTGTTGTAAGTTGATTTATAGTTATGTCTTTTTTTTTTCTTTAATGTTAATTACACTTAGACTTAGACAAACTTTATGGATCCACAAGGGAAATTGTTCCACACAGTAGCTCAGTTACAAAGGATGGAAAGGATAATGCACACAAGGGCACAAAAAGAGGGCGAAAACAAAAAGTATAAAGTAGACTAAAAATGTACCATAGTAGCAATATATTATATAACATACCGTATTTTTCGGACTATAAGTCGCAGTTTTTTTCATAGTTTGGCCGGGGGTGCGGCTTATACTCAGGAGCGACTTATGTGTGAAATTATTAACACATTATCGTAAAATATCAAATAATATTATTTAGCTCATTCACGTAAGAGACTAGACGTATAAGATTTCATCAGATTTAGCGATTAGGAGTGACAGATTGTTT
The DNA here is from genome assembly GCF_033978685.3 of Nerophis lumbriciformis. NCBI lineage: Eukaryota > Metazoa > Chordata > Actinopteri > Syngnathiformes > Syngnathidae > Nerophis > Nerophis lumbriciformis. Next base: position 11,739,184 of record NC_084556.2, on the reverse strand, counting down.
GGTAAACATATAGCATGTTCTATATGTTATAGTTATTTGAATGACTCTTACCATAATATGTTACGTTAACATACCAGGCACGTTCTCAGTTGGTTATTTATGCCTCATATAACGTACACTTATTCAGCCTGTTGTTCACTATTCTTTATTTATTTTAAATTGCCTTTCAAATGTCTATTCTTGGTGTTGGGTTTTATCAAATACATTTCCCCAAAAATGCGACTTATACTCCGGAGCGACTTATACTCCGAAAAATACGGTATATGTAATATTTACATATTATATATATAGTATATATTTATATATTGATATATTATTATATTATATTATATCTTATATAATATATACAATAGATAACAACATGATAATAAGGGTACAATGTTATGCAGAGGTGTATTTATAACAATTTTATAGACAAATCATACTAGCCGCGGCAGATAAATGTTTTCTTCTTCCTGGGGGTAGGGGGCGCCTAACAAACAATTATTTAACCCATAAAATGTACCAGTGGTCATAATCTTGAGTAAACCCAAAATATTAGGTACACTGTCTAAAGTATTAAGTGACATCCAATTATAGGTACAGTATATTCGGTTGGACACAATTTTATGTGCACAACTGACCGAAACTTTAGGTACAGCCAATATATTAAGTACCCCAAAACGTTCCTATATAAAGAACAGGAATGTAGTATTCATATTTGTAATTGGTCTTTCTGTGTACATGACCTTTTCTATTTAGTGTCATCCGGTTCTCTCTCAGCCCAGATTATACTGGGAACCACAAAATGGGTCCAGTGGGAAATCCCACAGTCACTGAAAGACACGTTCCCACACGGCCTCTATCTTGCTGTTGTAATTGAATGTTCTCATCGCCGCCACAGTCTGGTGAACGTCTAATGCAGGGGTTGGGAACCTTTTTGGCTGAGAGAGCCATGAAAGCCAAATATTTTAAAATGTATTTCCATGAGAGCCATATAATATTTTTTAACACTGAATACCAGAGATGTCCGATAATATCGGACTGCCGATATTATCGGCTGATAAATGCTTTAAAATGTAATATCAGAAATTATCGGTTTCAAAATTATCGGTATCGGTTTCAAAAAGTAAAATGTATGACTTTTTAAAACGCCGCTGTGTACACGGACGTAGGGAGAGGTACAGAGCGCCAATATACCTTAAAGGCACTGCCTTTGCGTGCTGGTCCAGTCACATAATATATACGGCTATTCACACACACGAGTGAATGCAAGTCATACTTGGTCAACAGCCATACAGGTCACACTACTACTATAAACAACTTTAACACTGTTACAAATAAGCGCCACACTGTGAACCCACACCAAACAAGAATGACAAACACATTTCGGGAGAACATCCGCACCGTAACACAACATAAACACAACCGAACAAATACCCAGAACCCCTTGCATCACTAACTCTTCCGGGACGCTACAATATACCCCCCCAGTACTCCCCCCCCCCCACCTCAACCTACTCATGCTCTCTCAGGGAGAGCATGTCTCAAATTCCAAGCTGCTGTTTTGAGGCATGTTAAAAAAAAAGAATGCACTTTGTGACTTCAATAATAAATATGGCAGTGCCATGTTGGCATTTTTTTTTTTACATAACTTGAGTTGATTTATTTTGGAAAACCTTGTTACATTGTTTAATGCATCTAGCGGGGCATCACAACAAAATTAGGCATAATAATGTGTTCATTCCACTACTGTATATATAGGTATCGGTTGATATCGGTATCGGTATTTAAGAGTTGGACAAAATCGGAATATCGGATATTGGCAAAAAAGTCATTATCGGACATCTCTACTGAATACAACTAAATGCGTGCATTTTTAAGTAAGACCAACATTTTTACAGTATAATAAGTCTCTTATTCTTTTTAATAACATTGTTATTCTGAAGGTAACCAATAATAAATTAAGTACTTAATTACCATTAATGCGACTTCTGGTGCTGCATGGTTTTGTTGATGGCTTTGTAGTCGTTATTTTTAACACTGTGATTACCAGCGGAATTATTCATTCTTATCGTGTTAAGCAATGTCAGCTAAGATTTATCTGAGAGCCAGATCATCAAAAGAGCCACATCTGGCTCTAGAGCCATAGGTTCCCTACCCCTGGCCTAATGTGACACCAGCGTATAAACATCCATATCATACATTTCATGTTTAGAAAGCTTGTGAAGGGCCTCGAAACAGCAGCACTTGGCTTATCGGCGTTTTGAAATAAGGCAGAATTATGCAAGTAAATATGCGGAATCAGATGAAAGTGCATTGAAAGAACAGCGGTGATGAGGTTCTTGAGAATGGTTTAAATGAGCTGAAAATAACAGCTCGCAGACCATCCTCCTTCAGACTGACTAGTGGGTCTCGCATAAGAGAGAGAGATAGAGACATCCAGGTAGGATAAATTGTTTTTGGCAGCCAAATGTGCTTTACCGCAAATTTAGGCTGGGATTTAATTAAATATGATCTGCAGCTGCAGTCTTGAAGGTACTGCGGTCACTGTAACGCGCAACATCACCTAATGGGACCGACAAGCTCACTAATGTAACGTGTTGCCCACATTTCAAGCATGGTTAGCATCCATCAAAGCGGCTCATAGCGTCTGTTTGCGGGATGTAATAGTTAGTTGCACCACACTGTGGCTCATCTAATGCTGGGGTGTCCAAACGTTTTCACTGGGAGGCTGACTGCAGCTGAGAGAGGCTCCAGCACCCTCTGCAACCCCGAGAGGGACAAGCGGTAGAAAATGGATGGGATGGGCCGCATTGTGTTATGTACGGCGGGGGAAGGAGACGACACCACAGAATCTGATGATGTGTTGGAGTGTGTATGCTTCTCTAAGTGACGATGTGTAGAATTAACAATGTAAATGTTACCAGGGGTTGTTGTATATGCGTGTTGGATGAATCCTTCGTCAGACCAGAGGGGCAAGGCGAGAAGGCAGTCCGTGGGCGCGCGAGCGGTCGGGGGCTGGAGAGAGGCGACGAGGTCCGTGTCCAAGCGGGGGTCGAGGATCGAGGGAGGCAATCCAGAATCCGGTGGGAAGTCGCGGCACACAGCTCGATCACGGGAAACAAAGGGAACACTCGGAGAGTGAACTACGTTCCGGCACTGGATCTTCGAGTCCGCTGGTCTTTATGCCGTCTTCCCTCTTCAGACCCAGAAGTGCGCAGATTGCTGATTGTCTGCAGCCGTGTAGGCGCGTGGCCGCGATGCGGGAAGAGTGAGCAGGGGCGTGTCCCGGCGCGCTTCTAGCCCGCCGGGACACGTTGGGCTAAATAAATTGTTGCAGTGCAGGTTTTTACATACGGTAACAGAAGTAAAGCGTAATGAAAAACAAAAAAAAATAGTAATAAATACTACATATTGAGAATCAGCACCTCCAAGTCCGAGTGCATGGTTCTCGCCCGGAAAAGGGTGGAATGCCATCTTCGGGTTAGGGAGGAGACCCTGCCCCAAGTGGAGGAGTTCAAGTACCTCGGAGTCTTGTTCACGAGTGAGGGAAGAGTGGATCGTGAGATCGACAGGCGGATCGGTGCGGCATCTTCAGTAATGCGGACGCTGTATCGATCCGTTGTGGTGAAGAAGGAGCTGAGCCGGAAGGCAAAGCTCTCAATTTACCGGTCGATCTACGTTCCCATCCTCACCTATGGTCATGAGCTTTGGGTTATGACCGAAAGGACAAGATCACGGGTACAAGCGGCCGAAATGAGTTTCCTCCGCCGGGTGGCAGGGCTCTCCCTTAGAGATAGGGTGAGAAGCTCTGTCATCCGGGGGGAGCTCTAAGTAAAGCCGCTGCTCCTCCACATCGAGAGGAGCCAGATGAGGTGGTTCGGGCATCTGGTCAGGATGCCACCCGATCGCCTCCCTCGGGAGGTGTTTAGGACACGTCCGACCGGTAGGAGGCCACGGGGAAGACCCAGGACACGTTGGGAAGACTATGTCTCCCGGCTAGCCTGGGAACGCCTCGGGATCCCCCGGGAGGAGCTGGACGAAGTGGCTGGGGAGAGGGAAGTCTGGGCTTCCCTGCTTAGGCTGCTGCCCCCGCGACCCGACCTCGGATAAGCGGAAGAAGATGGATGGATGGATGGACTACATATTGTTCACTAATATGTATAGATAGAAGATAAAATACAACAAAAATACAACAAAGAAACACTAACATCAGTATTGCACACCATGAAAAAAAAACATCACAGTAATCACAAAAGTGCGTTGTAAAGTTTTATGGCTGTGGGTAGAAAGGACCTGCAATAGCGCTCTTCCTTGCACTGTGGATGTAACGGTCTCATGCTGAAGGAGCTACTCAGGGCATGGGGTGAGAGGGATTGGACATTCTACTGACAGATCATGTCAGTACAAATGTTCACTTTCCAGCATACAATAGTTCCACTTCAAACTACAGAAAACTAGTTTCAGTAAGTTGCAGATGTTTGTATTGTTTTAGCTGCGCATATGATAGCATGAGCCCTGTCATAACCTCATGAGTGACTGTAAAATTGACTTGTACATGCTGTAGTCACACACACACACACACACACACACACACACACACACACACACACACACACACACACACACACACACACACACACACACACACACACACACACACACACATCAACTACGGTTGTAGTGCAAGTAGCATTAAAAAATTATGTCTAATTAAAACTTTTTTTTTTTTTACTAGTTACTCAGTACTTATATGATATGATAAGTTGTTTTGGGTGCCGTATTTCCAGAAAGATAAGAACCGGCGGGCCAGGACTTTCCCTTCACTATTAGTCTTATTTTGTCTTTTCCTGACAACCAGCGTCCTCAACAGTGGACATTTGATTTTTGTCTAATTTTTGCCAGAGTACCAGAAGCGGTCTGCTGCCTTTAAGAACATACTGCAAAAAAGGTGGTCAGAGATCATCAATATAACAACAGCGCTATACATGGTAAAAAATTAAAATGGCAGCAGATTTTATATTAAAAAATAAATGGCAGCTCAGTCGCCAATGTTTTACTATGAAAATAAAACTGCTACTGTTTTACAATTTACAATAATGCACTGCAAAAACAACAATCAAATATTTTATGGTAACAAAAATACAAAACTGGCAACTCAGTTTTCAGAATTTCAGCATTAAAAAAAAAGTGTTACCGTTGGTCAATTTACATTAATGCAGTGTAAAAATAATGATCGTATATTTTACGATTAAAACTGTCAGAATTATACCGTAATAATAACAGTTGGTATCGTTTTTCAATTTACAGTTATTTGTTGTACACAATGCCAGAAATTTTACGGTATAATTACATTTTACCATGAAACCCACATATTTTGTTTTTGTACAGAGAAGTGTTTTTTACATACTTGCCAACCTTGAGACCTCCGATTTCGGGAGTTGGGGGGGGGGCGTGGTTAAGAGGGGAGGAGTATATATTTACAGCTAGAATTCACCAAGTCAAGTATTTCATATATATATATATGTATATATATATATATATATATATATATATATATATATATATATATATATATATATATATATATATATATATATATATAAGAAATACTTGACTTTCAGTGAATTCTAGCTATATATATATATATATATATATATATATATATATATATATATATATATATATATATATATATATAAGAGAAATACTTGAATTTCAGTGTTCATTTATTTACACATATACACACACATAACACTCATCTACTCGTTGTTGAGTTAAGGGTTGAATTGTCCATCCTTGTTCTATTCTCTGTCACTATTTTTCTAACCATGCTGAACACCCTCTCTGATGATGCATTCTGCTTTGTTTCCTTGTTGTGTGCGCAGTTGTGCACTGCACTCTCTAAAAGCCCTAGATGTTATTGTCACATATGTACAGTAGATGGCAGTATTGTCCTGTTTAAGAGTGTCACAACATTGCTGTTTACAGCAGGCGAACTGCTTTACGGTAGACGAAAACAGGACTGCTGTTGTTGTGTGTTGTTATCCACGCTGGGAGGACGTTAATGAAACTGCCTAACAATAAACCCACATAAGAAACCAAGAACTCGCCCTCCATCATTCTACAGTTATAACGTGATTGGGCAGGCATGTTGTTTATATTGTGGGAAAGCGGACGTGAAAACAGGCTGTCGACACGTCACTCAGGTCCGCATGGATTTCGGGAGATTTTCGGGAGAAAATGTGTCCCGGGAGGTTTTCGGGAGAGGTGCTGAATTTCGGGAGTCCCCCGGAAAATCCTGGAGGGTTGGCAAGTATGTTTTTTTAGGAATCTGCTGCAAAAAATGTTGGTCTCTGAACTGAACTCGCCGGCCGGTTTGATGTCATTTTTGGGCTGTATTTGGCTTGCAGGCCGCCACTTGAACAGCCCTGATCCTTAAGTAACTCTTACTTAAAGTTAAAAGTTAACGTACCACTGATAGTCACACACACACTAGGTGTGGTGAAATTACTCTCTGCATTTGACCCATCCCCTTGTTCACCCTCTGGGAGGTGAGGGGAGCAGTGAGCAGCAGCGATGGCCACGCTCAGGAATCATTTTGATGATTTAAACCCCAATTCCAACCCTTGATGCTGAGTGCTAAGCAGGGAGGTAATGGGTCCCATTTTTATAGTCTTTGGTATAACAGTGTATCCTTATTAACATTAAAGGGAAAAAAAGACAGAACTATAAATCAACTTACAACACAGAATTGTTACTATCGGCTAAGGCGGAGTAGACTCCATAGCAGAGAAGATACAGTCAGAAAAAATTAGAATGTTTAATAACAAAAAGCGCACTGGAGGAATGGCAAAAATAACGAGAAGCATACTCAAAAAAGCAGAGGAGAAACAAAAGATGCACTCAAAGGGAGTGGGGAATAACACAACAACAGAGCCAATGTAAAGGTAAGTGTGAGGAGAACCACGAAGGAAAATGATGTTGACTGGGAAATGCAAAAGAAGAAGAAGTCCTTGGGGAGGTAATGGGTCCCATTTTTATGACTCGGCCAGGGTTTGAACTCACGACCTACCAATCTCAGGGCAGACACTCTAACCACGAGGCCACTGAGTGTACTTGTACTTGCGTGCAATTTTTGGCAACTTTGTTGAAATGTAAACAATACCCATCCATAGCCATAACTTCAACACAACTGAAGAACGAGATCGTGTTTTTGGTGCGTTAACGTCTTTTAATTGATTGATTGAGACTTTTATTAGTAGGTTGCACAGTGAAGTACATATTCCGTACAATTGACCACTAAATGGTAACACCCGAATAAGTTTTTCAACTTGTTTAAGTCGGGGTCCACTTAAATTGATTCATGATACAGATATATACTATCATCATAATACAGTCATCACACAAGTTAATCATTAGAGTATGTACATTGAATTGTTTACATTATTTACAATCCGGGGTGTGGGATGTGGAGGGGGGGGGGGGGTTTAGGTCTGGTTGATATCACCACTTCAGTCATCAACAATTGCATCATCAGAGAAATGGACATTGGAACAGTGTAGGACTGACTTGGTAGGATATGTACAGCAAGTAGTGGACATAGAGAGAGAGATCAGAAAGCATAAGAATAAGTATCTACATTTGATTATTTATATTTGATTATTTACAATCCGGGGAGGTAGGATGTGGAGGAGAGGGTGTTAGTTTAGGGTTGAAGTTGCCTGGAGGTGTTGTTTTAGTGCGGTTTTGAAGGAGGATAGAGATGCCCTTTCTTTTACATCTGTTGGGAGTGCATTCCATATTGATGTGGCATAGAAAGAGAATGAGTTAAAGGGTGGCAGAACGGTGGAAGAGGGGTTAGTGCGTCTGCCTCACAATACGAAGGTGCTGAGTAGTCTGGGGTTCAATCCCAGGCTCGGGATCTTTCTGTGTGGAGTTTGCATGTTCTCCCCGTGACTGCGTGGGTTCCCTCCGGGTACTCCGGCTTCCTCCCACCTCCAAAAACATGCACCTGGGGATAGGTTGATTGGCAACACTAAAATTGGCCCTAGTGTGTGAATGTGAGTGTGAATGTTGTCTGTCTATCTGTGTTGGCCCTGCGATGAGGTGGCGACTTGTCCAGGGTGTACCCCGCCTTCCGCCCGATTGTAGCTGAGATAGGCTCCAGCGCCCCCCGTCACCCCGAAGGGAATAAGCGGTAGAAAATGGATGGAACATTATCACCAGACCTATGTAAGCGTCAATATATACCTTGATGTTGCAGAAAAAAGACCATATATTTTTTTAACCGATTTCCGAACTCTAAATGGGTGAATTTTGGCGAATTAAACGCCTTTCTATTATTCGCTCTCGGAGCGATGACGTCACAACGTGACGTCACATCGGGAAGCAATCCGCCATTTTCTCACTTTCGTCGGTGTGTTGTCGGAGGGTGTAACAACACGAACAGGGACGGATTCAAGTTGCACCTGTGGCCCAAAGATGCGAAAGTGGCAAGAAATTGGACGAAATTTGTTCAAAATACGAGGGTGTGGGGAAAGCCGACGAAATGGTCAGTCGTTTGTTCCGCAAACTTTACCGACAAAAGCTATGCTACGACAGAGATGGCAAGAATGTGTGGATATCCTGCGACACTCAAAGCAGATGCATTTCCAACGACATCAACTCCAAAACTGGACAGATCAGCTTTCAGGAAAAGAGAGCGGATGAGGGGATGTCTACAGAATATATTAATTGATGAAAACTTTATTCATTACTCGCGGTTTTATGTAAATTATTATACATAAACTGTGTTTACCAATAATTTAGCTTAAAAACGTTTATTTTTTTCAATCATTCGAGTACATTCGGGTAGTCTTGTGTAATGCAGTATTTTGTGTCTATTTAGGTATGGTTAACCTGAGTGCTGAAATCGTGGAAAAATATATGTTCTTAGCGCGCCTGAAATGGGCTGTCTGCACTCTCAAAGTGCATGTTGTTGCCAAACGTATTTCATATGCTGTAAACCTAGTTCATAGTTGGTTTCCTTTAATGCCAAACAAACACATACCAATCGTTGTTTAGAAGGCGATCGCCGAATTCCTCCTCGCTTTCTCCCGTGTCGCTGGCTGTCGTGTCGTTTTTGTCGGTTTCGCTTGCATACGGTTCAAACCGATATGGCTCAATAGCTTCAGTTTCTTCTTCAATTTCGTTTTCGCTACCTGCCTCCACACTACAACCATCCGTTTCAATACATGCCTAATCTGTTGAATCGCTTAAGCCGCTGAAATCCGAGTCTGAATCCGAGCTAATGTCGCTATACCTTGCTGTTCTGTCCGCCATGTTTGTTTGTATTGGCATCACTGTGTGACGTCACAGGAAAATGGACGGGTGTATATAACGATGGTTAAAATCAGGCACTTTGAAGCTTTTTTTAGGGATATTGCGTGATGGGTAACATTTTGAAAAAAAATTCGAAAAATAAAATAAGCCATTGGAAACTGATTTTTAAAGGTTTTAACCCTTCTGAAATTGTGATAATGTTCCCCTTTAAGACCTTTGTTGGATCGGAATCTGGGTTTAACGTGGTTAGTGGAGCTCCCCCTGGTGTTGTGGTTATGGCAGACATTTACGTTAAGGAAGTAGTTTGACATGTACTTCGTTATCAGGGAGGTGTAGCGGATTTTATAGACTAGGCTCAGTGGAAGTTGTTTTACTCTGTCCTCCACCCTGAGCCAGCCCACTTTGGACAAGTGGGTAGGAGTGAGGTGTGATCTGGGGTGGAGGTCTAGAAGTAATCTGACTAGCTTGTTCTGGGATGTTTGGAGTGTAATTTGAGGTTTTTGGAGGTGCTAGGGTACCAGGAGGTGCAATCGAAAAAGGGTTGAATGAGAGTTCCTGCTAGAATCTTCATGGTGCTTTTGTTGACCAGAAAGGAGATTCTATAGAGAAATCTCGTTTGTTGGTTGACCTTTTTGATTACCTTGGTTGCCATTTTATCACAGGAAAGATTAGCCTCTAGAATGGAACCTAGGTAGGTGACCTCATCTTTCCTGGTGATAACAATGTCATCCACTTTAATAGTGAAGTCACTGACTTTCTTAAGGTCTCACATACAAAAACGGAACGTAATACAAATAAAACTGCGACCTGTGGATTAATCATATATAGCCATCGTGTCTATCTTTCCAGAATTCCTCCACTCTTCCATTTTCCCCCCGGTCCTGCTTAGTATGCATGGAACCGCAGGGTGGTTTGGTCGCCATGTCACAGCCAGCAGATGGGGCCGTAGATGCCCCGGTGGCATGAATCCCACAAGGTGTTTCATTTCTCTCAATATGTTTCTCATGGAAGCTATTTCAAGAAAATTGTATACGCTATCAATTTGTCATGTGTCACCTTCAACCGACTGGTATAGATGGGACCCGCCCTCATTATGCCAAGCAGGTCCTTGTTGGAAGAAGTGGGTCAGAATAAGGCTCGGGTAGGACTTTGTTAACTCATTCAGTGTATGCATGTATAGTACCTCGATCTGCTTCATACATTGTTGACCTAATGAGCGTTCACTTGCTGCTTAAGAAGGTCACGGAGAGATGAATTACTGACACAACTTCAAGATACTTCACCGCCCTTGGCCCGATTCTTCAAACTGAGAGATTTAAATTCAAATTCAGAGATTTTCTGGTTAAAAAAGGGAAAGCCTGGAATAATATGTGTCAATTAAGGCTGGAATATACTCTGGCGTCGCGTAGTTTGCGTCCCCCCACGACGGCGTCTTGTTTGATTTATAGTTCTTCCGTGAGGGGTGGCGCCAAACTTGTAATTCTCTTCCAAAACACTAAGGGGCAGTGTCTCCAGAAGGAGCAACTGCAGACTAGACACTGTTTATTTCCTTCCTGTGAAGAGTGAGTATATACAACCACTGAACCACAACATTGACAACTTTGTGTCTACACTGGAACTAATCATTCACAATAATCAGGTTACTTTTTATGGACGTTTTACTTTTAAACCTTCGTGAAGATGGACTGTGAAACTTCTGAAGGAGTCGCAGCAGAGGACACTAATATTATTTGCAACAATATTCGTCCATTTGGGACACAGGACAAGAGAGATCCAACATGTAATTGTAAATAAACAAAACTGTTAAATAACTATTTGAGTTAACCACATGCTGGTGTTGATGGTTATGTTCATGTTCAGAGTTCACAAATGTTTTTAAATACAGTATACAGTGCCTGAAAGATTATTGACGTAAATTAAGTGTTGTGTGTGAGAGAAAAAGAGGTGTGTGCATGAGAAAGAATATGTGTCGGGATCGAACCTGTTAGCACAAGATTGTCAATAAAAGTTAAGTGTCGTACTTTCACTTTGTGACTTTTGGACATAACAACAACACAATAAGCTGAAAACACACATTCAGTAATTATTTTGATAGTGCACCGATATATTAACTATACAGTATCAGTTTTCATACAAACGTTTAATCGCTGTTGTTTTATTTCATACAATAATTTGCGCATTTCAAGCATAAAATCAGAAACTGACCGATCACAGCGTTCTGCGGCGACGCGAACATAGGTATTTTGGGAGGTACACGTAGGCTACGCGAGAGGCTACACAGGGGGCTGGGGGGCGATGGTGTCGCCTACGCAAGCTACGCGACGCTAGAGTTTACACCAGACTTTAGGCATTTCGTCTTTCTTGATAAGTGTATTTCAGTTTTGACAGAAACAATTCTTAACTGAATATTATTTGAAACAACAAGCTATTTGAAGCCTTTTTTTTAAAAAAACCTTTTCAAATTAAATTCTACTAACGCCAATCAAATGAAGGGGCAACTGTGTCATAATCAGTCCCCATAGGATTTTGTGGGCTTTTTTTGTGATTGTTGTGACCTAAAATGCCTGATTTTACTGCAGCATTTCAAACAGTTGAGGCAAGATCGCCCCCAGTAATGCAGGGAGAGATTTTTGGTCAGACCCAAACATTTTTCCACTATGGCCCTAGACCAGTGGTTCTTAACCTTGTTGGAGGTACCGAACCCCACCAGTTTCATATGCGCATTCACCGAACCCTTCTCTAGGGGTTCTTCAAATTCAAGATAAAGTTATGTTTTTTTACTGGTGCACAAAATGAACCGTGCATGAACATCACCTTGTTCAAAGAACAAAACCAACACAGTGCATGAACTCACGACAAATTACACACCTGCAAATCAGATGGAAAATTAGAGGGAACATTGTTTGGGGGTATCCATAATACGCCGATAGGGATACGTTTTTATTTGCTCGATGAGTCGGGTGTGTCTTCACCTCCGCCGAACCCCTGAGGCCGACTCACCGAACCCCTAGGGTTCGATCGAACCCAGGTTAAGAACCACTGCCCTAGACTGACAAATCAAAATATGCGGGCGCCCTTTTGGTTGTTTATACTTTCAAAACCAGTACAATATATTACATTTTTTCAAGGTACTAGAAAATGTATTTTCGGTAGAAATGTTGTGTGAATTCTAAAGAGCCAACGCCATACTGAAATGCTAACAATTAGCAAAATGTAACAGAAAATATGAGCAAAAATAGCTAAAAAACAGTACAATGCTAAAATGCTACCAACAGCATGCTTAGTTAGCATTAGTAAACTATGTTAAAATACTAAAAATAGCATGCTTTCTGTTGCCATTAGTGAAATACCAAAATATGACACTGACTACGTTTACACTGCAGACCAAAGTGATCCAAATCTGATTTTCTTTTAATCAGTTTTTTTCCAGCTGACTGGTTACACTGCAAGTAAAATGTGATTTTTATCAGACTCCAGTGTAAACGCACACAGGCCCCAATGTGGCCTGGACGCCACTTGCATGCGCATTTTGATTAAGTGAAAATAAAGGAAGTTGACCGGGAGGTAGTCACTACTACTACAAAATAAAACAAATGTCGCAACACCTTAAAAATGAGGATTTTTTTAACGTGAAAATAAATTAAAGTAGTGTAATGTATGAATGGATATATATATATATATATATATATATATATATATATATATATATATATATATATATATATATATATATATATATATATACCTGCTAAATTAGCTTAAAAAAATCTAGCATGCTAAGATGCTAAAATGCTAACTGTAACATGTGTCCAATACCAAAATATATTACTCTGAGGTGTGTACCTGCTAGTCTGCTATCGTTAGCATGCATCAAGTACCAAAAATTACTGAGATGTATACGTACAAAATAGCTGAAAAAATCTAGCATATTAACATTAGCATGCTAACAGGTATTGTTCGTCAACTAACAAAATATTTGACGCTGAGATGCATAATAATTTTAAAGCTAATTTTAAGGATTGTGCTGTTAAAAAAATAGATATGAGCCGCAAATGGCCCCCAGGCCGCACTTTAGACACCATTGGATTAGACAGTTGTGCTGAGACAAATTCAATTGGCGAAAATGTTGACAAATGACCAAAATGTGCAAGAAAATTGTGGGGATTGGGCAAAGTTGCGCGGCCGCGTATGATTCACAGGGATCGGTTGGATTTGCGTAAAGTCGGCACAATCGCATCAGGTGTCCACTTGGCATCATTTTCATCATAACATTAGATTTGAGGTAAAGATCTAATAAACTGGTGAACAATTATCACAAGGGAACTAAGGATCATGCATTTTATTTTCATTTTGCCTGACTTGAGCAGGATGCCTAGTACACTTAATATTATTCAGCAAGATTGGGAATGTGAGTGGATCAAAGTGACTTTAAATGGTTTAGCTGTGCTGGTTTCATTATAAAAGTATTGTTTGTGTCTGTGAGGTTGGAGAGCAGGTACATCTTGGATAAGGCAAAAACAATGCAAAATGCATTTTTCATTTTATTGGAATACTTTCCTTCTGACATGGCAGGTGATTGAGGGATTATTTGAGTAATCCATCAGTTTTGACATTTCTGCCATTTTCTTTTTGTGTTTTCATGACTTTTACAGCTGTGAAAAAGTATTCCGGTGGTCCTCCGTGGTTACATAAATGATTAAAGGGCCCCCTAATGCTGACACATATTTCATAGTTCTGGACCTAAAACTACTTCTACTTGGTTGCTGTGGAACTTTATGTTGTGGAAATGTGTTTAATTTACCAGGGTAAATGGGAAAGTTCCTGTAAACATTCCTGTGGTGTAGAAGGGCCTGTTACATTATATTGTCTATATTAAAG
>NC_084556.2:11587500-11720000 GCF_033978685.3 Nerophis lumbriciformis | reverse complement strand
ATGCCATGTTTACGTTTCATGCCCAGTTCACGCTGCTTGCTTCATAGTCCATGCCAAGTAAGTTTTTGTTTATTAATGCCACAGTTAGTGTTTTGTTTCATTGTTCATAGTTTCTGCCTTTGTGCAAGTTTTGTGTTTATAGCATACTTGCCAACCCTCCCGGATTTTCCGGGAGACTACCGAAATTCAGCGGCTCTCCCGAAAACCTCCCGGGACATATTTTCTCCCGAAAATCTCCCGAAATTCAAGCGGAGCTGGAGGCCACGCCCCCTCCAGCTCCATACGGACCTGAGTGACGTGTTGACAGCCTGTTCACACGTCCGCTTTCCCACAATATAAACAGCTAATGATGGAGGGCGAGTTCTTGGTTTCTTATGTGGGTTTATTGTTAGGCAGTTTCATTAACATCCTCCCAGCGTGGCAACAACACACAACAACAGCAGTCAAGTTTTCGTCTACTGTAAAGCAGTTCGTCTGCCATAAACAGCAATTTTGTGACACTTTTAAACAGGACAATACTGCCATCTACTGTACATGCATACAGTATGTGACCCACCCATAATGTGTCACATTTTTGTGTTGATTTATTTATTTTATTTTGTGGTTTGAATTCGTTTTTGGAGCTGTCATTACACATTTATCAGTATTCACATTGGTCAGTAGGGGGCAGTAGGGCGTTTCTTCCCAATTGAATGCTATCACCTGCAGACCGGAAGTGTCTTGTCATTCTGATGAGCGCGACCAGTCTGTGAACAATTGAAACGTCCTGTGTGATTTTTCCTCCTGTATAACAGGTTAGTTTTGGTGAATCAACTCACTGAAGAATATCCATGTGATCTTTATAAGTTTAAGTACACATTCTGATGGTGGAGCCTAACTCTAAAGTGTTTGTGAGTTGTAGTTTGTATTTGTGAATGAATCCAGTGCACAGCTGCAGTAATCAATACAAAATGGCGACGTGAGTACGTAATGTTTATATAAGAACTTCTGATCCTAATTCAGACTCCCAAATTAGAGCTCCCGTTTTCTTATTGATTTTATAATGTATATTTGTATAATGTGTGTGTTCTGAAATAGTGACAGAGAATAGAACAAGGATGGACAATTCAACCCTTAACTCAACAATGAGTAGATGAGTGTTATGTGTGTGTATATGTGTAAATTAATGAACACTGAAATTCAAGTATTTCTTTTATTTATTTATATATATATATATAGCTAGAATTCACTGAAAGTCAAGTATTTCTTGTATAAGTATCTTAACCACGCCCCCAACCACGCCCCCCCGACCACGCCCCCCACCCCCCACCTCCCGAAATCGGAGGTCTCAAGGTTGGCAAGTATGGTTTATAGCCAAGTTTTGTACCTCCACTGTGAGTGCCTTTTGTTTGTTCCTTTTTATTGTCATTATATTAAATCATGTACTCACCTTCACGCGAGGTATGGTCCAAATCATTTGCACCACGGGAGAACAAATCACGCCATAGTCCTAGTCATGACAATATCGATACTATTGATACCTTACTATCAGTATATTAACAATATGTAAGTTATTAGATTAACATTTCTTATTTTTCAAAATCATTTTTTGAGGTCGTTTTTGTTATTATTTGCAAACTCCACGTCTGTGGATACAGGAAGGCTTTCAGAGCAAAACCCAAATTACTTAAATGGGAGCCAATAGGGAATCCTCCTCTGGTGTGCAGTGAAGTCCATCCATCCATCCATTTCCTACCGCTTGTCCCTTTCGGAACAGGCTGGAGCCTATCTCAGCTGCATTCGGGCGGAAGGCGGGGTACACCCTGGACAAGTCGCCACCTCATCGCAGGGCCAACACAGATAGACAGACAACACTTGCACTCACAAACTAGGGTCATTTTAGTGTTGCCAATCAACCTATCCCCAGGTGCATGTTTTTGGATGTGGGAGGAAGCCGGAATACCCGGAGGGAACCCACGCAGTCACGTGGAAAAATTGCAAACTCCACACAGAAAGACACCGAGCCCGGGGATCGAACCCACGGCCTTCGTATTGTGAGGCACATGCTCTAACCCCTGTTTCACCGTGCTGCGTGTAGTGAAGTATGTTCAACTAATCCTCATTCTGAAGGGATGATAGTTAATTTGTCACACTGGAGGCGAGGGTTAGGGATTTAGAAGTAACACTGAAGAGACATGTTAGCCGCTATAGCTGGCTATATTTTAAGGCACCATTTACAGAGCGGCGCGTCAGTGTTTATAGCTACAACTTTAGCTTTGGTTTTAAAGTCAAAATATGTCCGTTCTTCCTCTCCTGTCTCCACACTGTTTCTGCTTGGAAGTGCTGTTTGTGCGTGTGTTGACTAACATGCGCCGTGGCTTCAATGCCAGCGCTGTCACCGCGGCCAGGTCAATTAAAAAAAAAGTACCGGTATTTTTCAAAGACAGCGTATTTAGTACCTTTTTTCATTAGTACCACAGTACTTTATTAGTACCGATATACCGTACAACTCTACTTTACCCAAGAATTCAAAATGGAGTGGAATTTGTTTAATTTGCAAAGTATTTTAGTATTTAGGTCAAGACAAGAAAATGATTCCTGTTACTTAAAGGCAATAAGGAATTTCTCTGAATTGCGATTAATTTATTTCCACTTCCCGTAATTCTAATTAAGCATCGTTGTGGGGTGGAGCCAATATAATTCAAATTTAAATTTTTCAAATGAATTTGATTCAAATTCTTAAATTCCACCATTTTGCACAAGCATGATACGAAAAAAAAAAACAAAAAAAACAAAAAAAACAAAACAAAACAAAAAAAAAACACAATTTAATTCAAATTTCAATTTTTCAAATTAATTTGATTCAAATTCTAAATTCCGCCATTTTGCACAAGGCTGATATGAAAATCTAATTAAAACAACAACAACAACAACAAAAAACAATTTAATTCAATTTTTAATTTTTCAAATGAATTTGATTCAAATTCTAAATTCCGCCATTTTGCACAAGCCTGATACGAAAATCTAATTAAAAAATAACAACAAAAACAATTTAATTCAAATTTTTATTTTTTTAATTAATTTGATTCAAATTCTAAATTCCGCCATTTTGCACAATCCTGATATGAAAATCTAATTTAAAAAAAAACAGAAAAACAATTTAATTCAAATTTAAATTTTTTAAATTAATTTGATTCAAATTCTAAATTCCGCCATTTTGCACAAGCCTGACACGAAAAAATCAAATAAAAAAAACAACAACAAAAAAAACAATTTAATTCAAATATACATTTTTCAAATAAATTTGCTTCAAATTCTAAATTCCGCCATTTTGCACAAGCCTGATACGAAAATAAAATTTAAAAAACAATTGAATTCAAATTTAAATTTTTCAACTGAATTTAATCCAAATTCTATATTCCGCCATTTTGCATATGCCTGATACGAAAATCAAATTAAAAAACAACAAAAAAAACAATTTAATTAAAATTAAAATTTTTCCAATAAATTTGATTCAAATTCTAAATACCGCCTTTTTGCACAAGCCTGATACGAAAATCTAATCAAAAAACAACAACAACAAAAACTATTTAATTCAAATTTGAATTTTTAAAATGAATTTGATTCAAATTCTAAATTCCACCATTTTGCTTAAGTCTGATACGAAAATCAAATTAAAAAACAACAACAACAAAAAATTTTAAATTTAAATTTTTCAAATGAATTTGATCCAAATTCTATAATCCGCCATTTTGCACAAGCCTGATACGAAAATAAAATTTAAAAAACAATTTAATTCAAATTTCAATTTTTCAACTGAATTTAATCCAAATTCTATATTCCGCCATTTTGCATAAGCCTGATACGAAAATTAAATTAAAAAACAACAAAAAAAACAATTTAATTAAAATTAAAATTTTTCCAATAAATTTGATTCAAATTCTAAATACCGCCTTTTTGCACAAGCCTGATACGAAAATCTAATCAAAAAACAACAACAACAAAAACTATTTAATTCAAATTTCAATTTTTAAAATGAATTTGATTCAAATTCTAAATTCCGCCATTTTGCTTAAGTCTGATACGAAAATCAAATTAAAAAACAACAAAAATGTATTTAAAATTTAAATTTTTCAAATGAATTTGATCCAAATTCTATAATCCGCCATTTTGCACAAGCCTGATACGAAAATCAACTTAAAAAACAACAACAACAAAAAAACAATTTAATTAAACATTTTCAAATGAATTTGATTCAAATTCTATATTGCGACATTTTGCACAAGCCTGATATGAAAATTTAATTAAAAAACAACAAAAAAAACAATATCATTAAAATTTTAATTTTTCAAATGAATTTGATTCAAAATCTAAATTCCGCTATTTTGCTTAAGCCTGATACGAAAATCAAATTAAAAAAATAAATAAATAAATATTTAATTCAAATTTCAATTTTTCAAATGAATTTGATTCAAATTCTATATTCCGCCATTTTGCTTAAGCCTGATACGAAAATCAAATACATAAAAAAAAAACAAAAAAACAATTTAATTCAAATTTAAATTTTTCAAATGAATTTGATTCAAATTCTATCGCTATATTAAGTCTATTTATACCTGCATTGTCCTTTCCATCATTACACTTTCCATCATTGTAACTGAGCGACTGTGGGGAACAATTTCCCTTGTGGATCATTAAAGTTTGTCTAAGTCTAAGTCTAAATTCCGCCATTTTGCTTAAGCCTGATACTAAAATCTCATTAAAAAACAACAACAACAATAACAAAAACAGTGTTGCGTTTACATTTTGTAGAGGTTTTTATTTTAACTTCAATTGCCTTCAACCTTGTTTTCTATTTTGATTTATCACCTACATTTTCCGTCCTCCCCCTTGATGGTTTCCCCTGCTTGGCATCAACTCCAGGCAGAGCATTATTAGATGGAGACACCAGCAGTTTGGTGCTGAGTGGGCTGACCTGCGCTCTGTGTTCATACATCATAAGATGTCTACTTTTCAACATCTGCTCTCTCTCGTCTTTCCTCCAGGTGTGTCCCTCCCATACGTCCCCAAGGTACAACGCTTGGTCAAAATGAACTCATTTTTAGTAACCGTAGGATGAAGGTTGTCGAGGAGGCAAGCAGCATTTCTATGTTCACACATATCTAAGGTCATAAAAAGGCTGCAGTAGAATAATTAGGGGCAAGCAAATGACAGAAGATAATCAGCAACATAGCTTTTGCAAACTTATGATGTGCAATAAAACAAAAGCCATTCCGCCCAAAATGGACCCCCTGAGCCTCACTATAATATAAGAGTTACATTAAAAACGACTATGAAATAGTAATTTGTGCCAGGCTCAAACTGTTGATATTATGAAACCTTCATCAACTTTATAGGCAATGTTTTAAGTAACATCTCTCACCGTCGTGTAGGTATAAAAAAAGAAGTTGAACAATAAACACAAATAAAATAAAGTACAACTACTACAGGGTGTAAGCAGACATGTATGTGTACGCCAGTGACGTGCGGTGAGGTTCATGACTGGTGAGCAGTGTTGGGTTAGTTACTGAAAAACAGTAACTAGATACAGTTACTAGTTACTTTATTTCAAAAGTAACTCAGTTACTAACTCAGTTACTTACACCAAAAAGTAATGCGTTACTGTGAAAAGTAACTATTTAGTTACTTCTTCTACTTTTTTTTTTTAAAGCTCCCATTAATGCCCTTTTAGCCTTCATTTCAGTACTGTTATTGCACTGGAGAATAATACAATCTGTTGATCAACTTGACATACATTTGCATCACTGAACTCTGCTAAGCAATGTGCTCTACATACAACACACAAAGACAAAGATATGTTTCAAAGGGCCAATTTATTTCAGGCCAGAACAAATTGACAAAACTATTTTAAATAGCTGCAACATAACATACATAAGTAACAAACAGCATAATAACACTAACACTAACACTAACACTAACCACGTTAAACCCAGATTCCGAACTAATAAAGGTCTTAACTCATTCTCTTTCTATGCCACTTCAATATGGAATGCACTCCAAAGAGGTGTAAAAGAAAGGGCATCTCTATCCTCCTTCAAAACCGCACTAAAAGAACACCTCCAGGCAACTACAACCCTAAACTAACACCCTCCCTTCCACATAATACCTCTTCGGATTGTAAATAATCAAATGTAGACACTTTTTCTTATACTTTCTGATCTCTCTCTCTGTGTCCACTACTTGCTGTACATATCCTACCAAGTCAGTCCTACACTGTTTCAATGTCCATTTCTCTGATGATGCAATTGTTGATGACTGAAGTGTTGATACCAACCAAACCTACCCCCCCCCCCCCCCCCCCTCCATATCCCACACCCCGGATTGTAAATAATGTAAATAATTCAATGTATATACCCTGATGATTATCTTGTGTGATGACTGTATTATGATGTTAGTATATATTTGATAGTATATATCTGTATATGGACCCCGACTTAAACAAGTTAAAAAACTTATTTGGGTGTTACCATTTAGTGGTCAATTGTACGGAATATGTACTGTACTGTGCAATCTACTAATAAAAGTTTCAATCAATCAATCAACAACATAGCTGTAAAGCTGGCTTCACCTAAGGAAGGCACACGTGACATACACAAAGCCTAACCAGGCAGATTTGAATTGTTGTTTTGGGCAGTAGACGGGATCTTTGATCCAAGACACAACTCACATTTAACTAAAATGTTCTTTTCTTTGTGCTCGACAAAAGAAAAGAAGTGAGAATATCTCATACTTGCCAACCCTCCCGAATTTCACTGCCTCTCCCTGGGACAATCATTCTCCAAATTTCTGCCGATTTCCAGCCGGACTTAAGGCACGCCCCCTCCCGGTCTGTGCGGATCTGAGTGGGGACAGCCTGTCGTCACGTCCGCTTGGCCAACCAAAAAGTAACCACAGAACACTATACCGTATAGGCGTATAGTGTTCTGTGGTTACTTTTTTGTTGGCCAACGGTTGTATTGCGCACCCCCCTCCCCTCCCCTCCCCTCCCCTTCCCACACTCAGACACACAGTCACACGCACACACAGAGAGCGCAGAGGAAGAATCAGAAGCTCGTCTCTGCTTCGCTGGAATAAAACACACTCAGATCCTCAGTTTCTAGCCGATACTACATAAAAAATAACGTAAAATAACGCAGTAACGCATCATGTAGTAACGGTAACTGAGTTATTGAATATAAAAAAATAACGCGTTAGATTACTAGTTACCGCCGAAACTAACGGCGTTACAGTAACGCGTTACTTTGTAACGCGTTAGTCCCAACACTGCTGGTGAGGCACTGACTTCATCACAGTCAGATTTACAAACATATGAACCCTAAAGAGTATCTTATTCACCATTTGATTGGCAGCAGTTAACGGGTTATGTTTAAAAGCTCATACCAGCATTCTTCCCTGCTTGGCACTCAGCATCAAGGGTTGGAATTGGGGGTTAAATCACCAACAATTATTCCCGGGCGCGGCGCCGCTGCTGCCCACTGCTCCCCTCACATCCCAGGGGGTGATCAAGGGGATGGGTCAAATGCAGAGGACAAATTTCACCACACCTAGTGTGTGTGACAATCATTGGTACTTTAACTCATTGGCGTTGTTAGGCCTATTTTAGGGGGGCTCAAGCCCCCCTAAAATATTCTTAAGCCCCCCTAAATAATTTGTTTGTTTTTTTACAAATAAATGCCGACATATTCATTATAAAGTGGCCCAAATATGAGTTTAAATAAATAATCATATAACCTGTTATTATTCACTCAGTTTCCCCTCACTTCGTAGCGTAAGGTAGAGAGCCCCTTTTGTGCGTCGGTATCCAATCCATTCCACTTGTTCATATAGAAAATGCCCACATCACTCAAATTCCAGCCCGCATTTTCTCTGCGACCTTGCTTGCGGTCCTGCAGGTGTACAAAGCACATTATCTTCCTTTACAATGAGTGAAGCTGCACAAAACCTTGTGTGTGCAATTGTAAATCATTTATTTTTTTAAGTTTTGTGTTTCTTGTAGAATCTATATAAAGTAATATACATTAGCCTATTGTTAAAATAATGAAAAAAACATCATTAAATATATTTGTTTTATTGTATTGTTACATTAATAGCTGTTTTATTATTATAGGATGGCTTGTTAAACATTTAATAGGATTTTCAGAGGGAGGAAAAACCAAGACATTTAATATAAAATGTAAAATGAATAAATACATAAAAAGAAAAAGAAAATATATGGTTAAAAGCCATCGTCCCGGGGAGCATTTCATTTCGTCCCGTGCATTTAAAAAAAAATAAAAAAATAACAATGAATAATTTCTAAGTCTTTGTTAGCCGTTTGTGAAGTTTTGTGCTCGTGCGTAACATTCGCTCGCATCCTGTGCATCTCCTGGGGGCAAAGCCCCCCCTGTCCTTAAAAGCTAGTGACGCCCCTGCTTTAACTTAACTTTAACTTTACACATACAAACTGTAGCACACAAAAAAGCACATTTAATAAAAAAAACGTTATTATGGTCTTACCTTTACTTATAAGTGCGGGAACAGTGGTGTTCGTGTTGGAGGAGTTGTGAATGAATGAAATATGAAATCCGTGCTGCAGTCTGCAGGTGTACCTAATGTTGTGTACTTGCAGTCATTCACGGCTCCTCCGGCGCGAGCAATGTTGTTTTTGCACTTTTTGGCTTCTTGTTAAGTGACTTTTTTTGGGTGGATTCGGTCTTGCACGTGGATTGATTGAATTATTTATTTCAAACCTGCACAGTACAACAACACACACTTTTTTTTTTTAAAACATTTTGGCAGGGACATTTATGCAAGGCTTGAAAAGGGGTTGGATGAAGCAGATGCATATAATATCCCAACCCCTCTCACTCATTCCACAGTTAACATAAACAATATAATACAAGAACAATACTATACAAACAAAAACAAGAAAAGCTCCTGTACACTAACAATACAATAGTGCCACTGTTACTATAAAACAAGACAAGACGAGACAAAACACACACACACACACACACACACACACACACACACACACACACACACACACACACACACACACACACACACACACACACACACACACAGGCCCAAACACTCTCTGACCATACACCTCTCTCCCATCGCTCTGTGCTGAGGGCATCACTCTCTTTCCTCCTCGTACTTCTTCAGTACTTCTTTTTTAAACAGTCTTTTAAATGTAATCATGTTAGAACAGGTTTTTAACTCGTCCCCTAAGTTGTTCCACAGACTGACTCCACGCACTGAAATGCACATTGATTTTAAAGTTGTTCTAAATTTAGGCAAATATAATTTGTTGTTTCCTCTTAGACTGTAGCTATGATGAGCATCTCTATCCTGGAATAGGTTTTGTATATTGGATGGTAGAGAGTTTTGGGATGCCCTAAACATAATTTGAGCAGTTTTAAAATTGATCACATCGTGCAGTTTAAGTTGCTTTAACTCCATGAATAGTGGATTTGAATGATGTAAGTAGTGAACATTGGACACAATCCTAATGGCCTTTTTCTGCAGAGTGACTAAAGGCTGTAGATGGGATTTATAACAATTTCCCCAGACTTCAACACAATAGTTTAGATATGACATAATAAATGAATGATACAATAAAAGCAGAGCATTGGTGTTCAATAAATGACATGATCTCCTCATCATTCCAACACATTTAGCAACTTTTGTCCTCAGGTAATTTATATGAGGCTTCCATGATATATTTTCATCTATTACCACTCCTAAGAATGAATTTTGTTGAACATATTCTATTGGTGTATCATCAATAACAATCCTGATGGGTATTTCACTTTTGCGATTGCTAAAGAGCATGATTTTGGTCTTCTTTAAATTGAGAGACAATTTGTTGGTATTAAACCAAGTTTTTAACTTGATCATCTCCTCAGTTACAGAGGCCAGAAGTTGCTTAACGTCGTCACCTGCACATGTAATGGTTGTGTCGTCAGCAAAGAGGATGAACTTCAGCAGTGTTGATACTTTACATATTTCATTGATATACATTATAAATAGTGTGGGTCCTAGTATCGAGCCCTGGGGGACTCCACAGGTTATGTTCATGAGTGTAGATTGATGTTGGTCGATCTGAACAATCTGCTGTCTCTCATTCAAGTAGCTCTTCAGCCATTTCCCTGCCACTCCCCTTATGCCATAGTTTTCCAGTTTGTTTACCAAAATCTGGTGGTCAATGGTATCGAAAGCCTTTTGCAGGTCAATAAAAATTCCTAAAACAAATTTGTTTTTCTCGATACCATTAGTAATGTTCTCTATTAGATCACTTAAAGCTAATGAAGTTGACCTATTTTGTCGGAACCCATATTGACAATCAGATAATAATGTGTGTTTTTCAATGAAGCCACGAAGTCTATTATCAAATAATTTTTCCAAAATTTTTGACAACTGTGGCATAAGGGAGACGGGCCGGTAATTTGTGAAGTGGTGTTTGTCTCCAGATTTGAAGATGGGGATGACTTTTGAGAGTTTCATTTGTGAAGGAAATTGTCCAAGTTGAAAAGATAAATTGCAGATGTATGTGAATGGTTTGATGATTTCTTCCGCTACATTCCGGACCGTCCTCATGTCGAGGTCATAAATGTCACGTGATGTTTTGTTCTTGCTTTTCTGAATAATCTCTAAAACTTCCTTTTCGACAGTCGGAGTAAGGAACATCGAGTAAGGATTTTTTCCAATAAGTTCCATAGGCTGTACATCATTAATTGGGATTTTTTTTGCCAGCTCAGGCCCAACTTTAACAAAAAACATATTGAAGCCGTCAGCAATCATCTTCTTGTCACTTATGATTTGGTCGTTCTCAACAAAAAACTCTGGATAACAAGGACTGTTTGAACCATGCCCAATAATTGTATTTAATACCTTCCAAATTCCCTTTATATCACTTTTCTTTTGGATTAATAGTTTGGTGGTGTATTCTTTTCTGCTTGCTCTTAATATGCTGGTTAATTTATTTTTATATGTTTTGTACTTTTGTTCTGTTTCTATGGTTTGATGCCTAAAAAAAGTCCTATATAAATAATTTTTCTTTTTGCAAGCGTTCGCAAGCCCTTTAGTTATCCATGGAGTTTTTGTGGAGTTAGTTATAGTGCATTTTTTGATGGGGCAGTGTGTATCATAAAGTGAGAAAAAAATGTCATGAAATAAATTATAAGCTGCATTTATATCTGACGTTTGAAAAACAGAATCCCAGTTGTGTTTCTCTAAATCATTCTTTAGTGCTGTTAATGATCTTTCTGTTGTGTCTCTACGATAATATTCACTATTTACAGGTTTGGATGTTTTGCAGTTAATATTGTACACCATGAACACGGGTAAATGATCACTGACGTCACTCACTAACAAGCCTCCAGTTACAGTCTGATGTACAATGTTACAAAATATGTTGTCAATAAGTGTTGTGCTGTGTGTTGTGATTCTAGTGGGTCGTGTGATCAGTGGGAATAAGCCCATGGAGAACATGGTGTCAATAAATTTTGCTGTGTGTTTGTGTTTATTAGGATTCAAAAGGTTGATATTAAAGTCACCACATACTATATATTTTTTGTTTCTCTTAAATAATTTTTCCATCCATTCATTAAATATTTTTAAGTCGGATCCTGGTGTTCTATAAATGCAGCTTACAATAATGTGTTTCCTATTTGAAAATGATAATTCCACAGTGACGCATTCGAAGAGTTCCTCAACAGTTAAACACATATCAGTTACAATACTACAGCTGATATTTTTGTCCACATACAGAGCCACACCTCCTCCTCTCTTATTTTTACGGTTGGTGCAAAACATTTCATACCCATTTAATTCAAACTCATTACTTGTATTCTCATTCATCCATGTCTCTGAAATACCTATAATATTAAATGGAGATTTGAACTGATTCAAATAGTCCTGGATATCATCAAAATGAGAGTATAGACTCCTGCTATTAAAATGTACTAGAGATATGTTTTTATCTTGCATAAATGTTTTATCAAATGTGACGTCAGTATAATATAAACAATCATTGTTGGTGTTTTGAGGAGCATTTCTATCTGGATCCATTTCGCTCATAAATCTTTGTGATTTGTAGTTGATGTGGTCTGAGAAACTGATCGATTCCAAATTGTGGGAGTTTATCAAATCTTCATTCTCCTCTATTTCAGAGGAGAATTCACTATCAGAACTATCCATATAGTGTTATTTCAGAAACATGAAAGGAAGAAGAGGGTGTGTGATCATGGTCAGATAAATCATTCCTCTGTTCATGAAACATGAACAAGAGAAGAGGGCATATGGTCAAGGACTGTGGGCCACAGACACACAACACAAACATGCACACAACTGGACCATTCAAGCAAACACATAAACAATCTCTCATCCACACACACACAAACATACACTCGTACACTGCAGGCAATCAAATAAACATGGAAAACAAAAAAACAAAACAAAACAAAAAGCTCCCCCCAAGAGCTACTAAATATCCAATTGCAAAAGTAAAAAACTAAAGAAGTAATATTAACAAAAATATGCACACACATACACATACACATATATACATATATATACACATGCATATCATACATGCATGAGGTGTGGAAAGTATCACATATTTAATATGGAACAACTTCAAAATGCAAAAATAGTTTCCTAAATAATTCCCATTCATCACACCATTTGCATAGTTAGGTTCGGATATCAAATAGAAACAAATAAAAATAAAACTCTTATACATCTTCTGTGTACAAAATAATATTGTGGTTTAGTGAAAAACAGAAAAAAGAAAAAACAGTCACGTGGCAACATGACGCGTCAACAACCCAGGAAGTAAACAGATCCATGCCTGTCTCCGGCACACAAGCACTGCGATGAAAAAGTCTCATTGAAGAAAAATCAAACAAAAATAGTCTTACCAAGTGTCGTATGTCCATGTCTCTGTGTGAGTACCCCCAAGTTCAGTGGAGTTTACGAGGCTGCGGAGATGAACTTTTCAGCCTCTGCTGGATTGTCAAAAAAGTGTTGTTGGGAGCCTTTGGAGAGTTTGATAGTTGCTGGATAAATGAGAAAGGCTTCAAAACCAGCTTTTCGAGCGCTGTACATAGTGGAGTAGCAGGGTCGTCTCAGCTTGGCCGTCACGTCACTGTAGTCCGGGGCAAAGCGAACAGAGTTACCGGAGAGCTGAAGAGGAACTTTCCTAGCCTCCTTCAGGATGCGGTCCCTATCCGTGTACCTCAGACACTTAACAATCATCGCCCTGGGACGGGGAGATTGTCGCGGGGGGCCGATGCGATGGGCCCGCATGAGCTCCGGAGGATTTGCAGCCAAGGCAGGGAACCACTTGGGGATGTTGGCGGCCAGGTAAGACAGCGCGTTATTTCCTTCTTCGCCTTCTTTGATGTTGATTATTCTAATGTTATCCCTCCTGCTTCTGTCCTCGAGATCTATCATTTTTTTCTCAATCTTCGTGAGCATGCTGGTGAAATTGAGCATAGCGTCCTCATTGCTCTGGACACGTGTTTCAATAGAAGACACTTCATTGCGGACAGATTCTATATCGGCAGCGTGCTTGGATAAAGTATCTTGAATTGTACCAAGTTGATCCTCCAATCGCTGGAATCGCTTTTGGGATCTATCCTCAGCCTCATTGAAAAATTTCCTGAGTAAAGTCTCAAGATAGGCCTCAGTGACGACAGGTGTTTGAGACGAGGACGATCCCGACTCCATTGTTGCCCTTTTCATTAAACTTTTGTAACGGGTGTGCAACAAATAAGGAAAGCGTTGTTCGTAAAAGAAAAAATTATGGCAGAAATCCAAGTAGCTTAGAGTTTTTTAGAGCATGCACAGGGGAGCTTCAGTTTTTGACGTGCTCTACTCCGCCATCTTGTTTTTGTATAATTGATGAGATGAGTGCCAAAGGATCAGGGTTTGGCCTCTAGTGACCGCACGTCACTGGTGTACGCTTTTTAAAGCTCTGTACTGATTTCCCACAAGAAGTGTCCATTCAACATTGTAGTGCTTAAAGTACCGTATTTTTCGGAGTATAAGTCACAGTTTTTTTTCACTTATACTCAGGAGCGACTTATGTGTGAAATTATTAACACATTACCGTAAAATATCAAATAATATTATTTAGCTCATTCACGTAAGAGACTAGACGTATAAGATTTCATGGGATTTAGCGATTAGGAGTGACAGATTGTTTGGTAAACGTATAGCATGTTCTATATGTTATAGTTATTTGAATGACTCTTACCATAATATGTTACGTTAACATACCAGGCACGTTCTCAGTTGGTTATTTATGCCTCATATAACGTACACTTATTCAGCCTG
This sequence comes from Nerophis lumbriciformis, assembly GCF_033978685.3. Lineage (NCBI taxonomy): Eukaryota > Metazoa > Chordata > Actinopteri > Syngnathiformes > Syngnathidae > Nerophis > Nerophis lumbriciformis. Next base: position 11,705,633 of record NC_084556.2, on the reverse strand, counting down.
TTGTTCACTATTCTGTATTTATTCTAAATTGCCTTTCAAATGTCTATTCTTGGTGTTGGGTTTTATCAAATACATTTCCCCCAAAAATGCGACTTATACTCCAGTGCGACTTATATATGTTTTTTTTCCTTCTTTATTATGCATTTTCGGCTGGTGCGACTTATACTCCGGAGCGACTTATACTCCGAAAAATACGGTCTTAGAATAAATAAGAAATAAATGCTGTTTGTATGCTGAATTGTGTTTCATTTTATTCGTTAAACCATATCCAATTATATTTTCAATTCCCAAAGTATGTGAACATATCATCTAGAGTAGGGGTTGTTAACTCATATGAGCTCAGGGGTCACATGGAGGAAAATCTATTCCCATGCGGGCCGGACTGGTAAAATCATGGCATGATAACTTAAAAATACAACTACGACAACTTCACATTGTTTTCTTTGTTTTACTTTGGCCCAAAATTGTCACGGCAGGGTCGCATGGTAATGCGTGTGTTACCTGCCGCCTCTCACTCTGCACCTCAGGACACGCCCACAGGCGTTCCTCTCCTGCTGCAGCCGCGTCTCCCCGGTCACTCTGCAATCAACACACCTGACGCTGATGAGTCTCCTGCCTTCATAAGCCAGCGTGTCCTGCGTTCCAGTGCTAGAACGTAGCTACTTGTACTTGTACAGTAAGCCTCTCACGTCGCTCGCTTCTTTGCCTATGTGCTTCCTCGCTCTTTGTGTTTCCCCTCCGTCGTGCTCACTGTGTCTTGTCTTGTGTCGTCATCCAACAACCCGTCGTCATCCCCTGGTTTTGAGATGTGTGTCTCCCTGAATCCCCTCTGGACTCTCTGCTGCCGTCCTAGATCTCGACCTCACGCCTGCCCTTGGACCACGACGCCTCGCTCCAGCTTCTAACCTCCTGCCTGTCCCTGGACCTCCAAGCCTGCCTTGCCCTTTCTGGACTTCCACAACGATCTCAACATGCACCTTCAACACCACCTGGTAACACTCCTCATATACTCGCTCCACTTAGCCACACAGTATACCTTTGGTTTAATCACACACTTCATATACATTTATATATTTCAATAAACATGCTGCAAGCTAACGACGTCCCTGTCTCCGTGCCGTCTCCTTCTCCCACTGTACCGTTACAGCGTGGATCGTTTTCCCAGGATGCAGGACGCGGAAAGAGATTTTTCCAACAAAGTTCTAAAGCTTAGTGATATATCGGATGTATCAGATTGTAGGTTTTTTTTTTTTTTACTTTTCGCGTTCATATTTCGCTGCGTTTATTGCATTTTTGTTGCGTTTTGCTTGATTGTAAAATATGTCGACCGATAGTGAGTGTCACGTTCATATGTTAATATTCAGTGTTTTATCGTTCATAGTTAAAATTGTAAATCCAACATTTGTTATTTTCATGTACCTTCTGGGTGTCTCATTCAGTAAAAAAAAAAATCAAATTCCATTCCGTTTAAGGCGGTCTGTCATAACGTTTTTAGCATTCAATCAGATATTATTGTGAGGTTTTGTATTAGTGTTACTAAAAATGGGACCCAAGCAATGTTCCCTCTAATTTTTCATGTGTGTGAGCAAACACACAAACACTCTGAGCATTCAGTGGAATACAGACGTGCACACTGTGATCATACCAGCAGCACATTTGTCTCAAACCTGACATAACAATTTAAATGTCTTAATATTATAATCAAGTGACTAGTCAATTTCAAGAGATTATTTTCCAATATAAATGATTTGGCCCACTTAGATATTGTTTTTTTTTAATCAGCTATGCACTATAGTATTTTATGCCTGGATGGGGGTCCTGCTTTGGAAATATTGTGTACCCCTTTCAGAGATCACATTTAGTTCCCCTTAAAACATTCATGCATGAGATGAAGTGTTTATTAACTTTCTGTCCGTAAAATAAATATTTTTATTAGCAATTATGTAGTCCTGTAACATCATTTCATGATTAATATCCAACAAATAACATTCTTAACAAATGACAGTAGAATAAGCACACTGATTGAGGACTCATAGTAAAACGACCTGAAATTTACACTTTACGTGTAGTGTTGGAGTTGTCCAACTTAGTGAGTGGCCATAAACGCACCAGTGGCTAATTGCCGTAGTGTATGTGTTGGTGCAGGTGAGAGAGAGAGCAAGCGGCTGCTGTTGATATAACAGATGACAAAGAGTTGCTTTTGGCTTGGTTTGTACGGTAGACCACGACCAGTTTTGCTAGATAAAAGTATTTTACACATTGTTTTGGTGTGGTTATGGCCGACAAACAATTTCGCTAAATAAAGGGACCGATGGAATTCCTGTCCTCCTTTAAGTGTCTCAACAGACGTTACAATAATTTAATTTTACAGTTGCATTGCAAAATCATACAAAACAAACGATTTGTTTATTTTGTTTAGAGTGGGATTTGATTTTTTGCGCGGCATAGATTTGCTGTGCGCAGAGGACGCGTGAGCAGTGCGCAATTGTGCAGGTGCGCACCTTAGAGGGAACATTGGACCCAAGCACACATAAGCCGAAGCCCAAACAGTCTACGGGCTATAGAGCGTTTTCTATTCGGGCTCCAGTACTCTGGAATGCCCTCCCGGTCGGTAACAGTTAGAGATGCTACCTCAGTAGAAGCATTTAAGTCCCATCTTAAAACTCATTTGTATACTCTAGCCTTTAAATAGACCCTCTTTTTAGACCAGTTGATCTGCCGTTTCTTTTCTGCTCTGCCCCCCTCTCCTTCGTGGAGAGAGGGGGGGCACAGATTGGGTGACCACAGATGAAGCGCTAGCTGTCCAAAATCGGGACGCAGGGTTGACCATTCATCTGTGCGTCAGTTGGGGACGTGTCTGCACTGCTGACTTGTCTCCACATCTGTGGTCCTCTCCAAGGTTTCTCATTGCCATCCCATTGGGTTGAGTTTTTTCTTGCCCTGATGTGGGATCTGAGCCGAGGATCAATCAATCAATCAATGTTATTTATATAGCCCTAAATCACAAATATCTCAAAGGGCTGCACAAGCCACAACGACATCCTTGGTACAGAGCCCACATAAGGGCAAGGAAAAACTCACAACCCAATGGGACTTCGATGTGAATGACTATGAGAAACCTTGGAGAGGACCGCAGATGTGGGTGACACCATTCACCCCCACCCCTCCCACCCCCACCCGCTCACCCCAACTCCCCTTCTAGGGGAGACCGGATGCAATGGACATCGAGTGGGTCTAGCATTATATTGTGAAAGTCCAGTCCATAGTGTCCATCCATCCATCCATCCATTTCCTACCGCTTATTCCCTTCGGGGTCGCTGGAGCCTATCTCAGCTACAATCGGGCGGAAGGCGGGGTACACCCTGGACAAGTCGCCACCTCATCGCAGGGCCCAGTCCATAGTGTATCTAACATAATAGTGAGAGTCCAGTCCATAGTGGGGCCAGCAGGAGACCCTCCCGAGCGGAGACGGGTCAGCAGCGCAGAGATGTCCCCAACCGATGCATAGGCGAGCGGTCCACCCCGGAGGATGATTTAGGGCTATATAAGTAAACATTGATTGTTTGATTGATTCTCTGTACAGCAGATTTTTTTTACATCTTAGATATATATATATATATATACATAAATATAATACATATATATACATATATATATATAGATAGCTAGATATATCGGCCCACAGACACATTTTTTACTCTAAATTTGGCCCCACGAGTCAAAATAATTGCCCAGGCCTGCTTTATGAAGTCTGTGTTGAGTGAAGTGTTTCAAGTTAGGTTTGTCGTTGTGCAGGTGGAACAAACCATTTCACATTCTTGATATGGGGGTGTAGGTAGTCTTAGACCAGTGTTTCTTAACCTTGTTGGAGGTACGGAACCCCACCAGTTTCATATGCGCATTCACCGAACCCGAACCGTAATCATAAAATGATGTTATATTAAAGAAATACTAATAAATATATATTTTACAAACAGAAAGTTACAGGAATGTACACATGATCCCATGTTTACATCTCATTGTGCAACATGTGAATGTTTTAGTGGGAACTAAATGCGATATCTGAAAGGGGTACACATTATTTCCAAAGTAGGACCCCCACCCCAGACATATAATACTAGTACACAGCTCATGAAAAACAATATGTTATAGTCATTGTAAGTGGGCCAAAACACTTACATTAGAAAATAATCTCATGGAAATGACTGCTGTCATTTGATTACAATAATAAGACATTGAACTTGTTATTTAGTCAGGTTTGGGACAGGTGTGCTGCAGGTGTGACCACAGTGCATGTGCACGTCTGACGTCGCTCACATGTGCTCCACTGAATGCTCAAGGAGTTTTTGCGTTTGCTCATGTGGCATACTTGCCAACCTTGAGACCTCCAATTTCGGGAGGTGAGGGGCGTGGTCGGGGGTGGGGCGGGGCGTGATTGGGGGCGTGTTTAAGAGGGGAGGAGTATATTTACAGCTAGAATTCACCAACTCTCTCTCTCTCTCTCTCTCTCTCTCTCTCTCTCTCTCTCTATATATATATATATATATATATATATATATATATATATGTATGAAATATTTGACTTTCAGTTAATTCTAGCTATATATATATTTATTTATTTTATTATATATATAAATAAAAGAAATACTTGATTTTCAGTGTTCATTTATTTACACATATACACACACATGACACTCATCTACTCATTGTTGTACTTGAAAGTACAATGCAATACAATTCCGGGGCAATGGCACCTATCAAATACACAGTAATGAAAACACAGTTGTTCTACTAACTGTACTGTGTGTTATGAGAGTAGAGTATGTGTGTGTGTGGCCCTTTAATAGGTGACAGCATGTGAGGTGAGTGACGTCAGTGAGTGTGTGGGTGAGAGAAGAGAGGCAGCGGTAGCGTGAGTGCGGGGAGGGACTAGTTGGTTTTGTGTTGGATTGGCTGTGTGCAAGCAATCAATAAAGCAAGATTTGCAACTAATCGCTGGACTCATCATTCACCCTAAAGTCGTCCGCTGTGGAGACCCACTGCGGGTCTCCACAGCGAACACCCGAGCATACATCGGCCCTGGAGAAGTGTCTCCACTGCGCTCTTCGACTACGGTCTCATTCTTCTGCTTCGTCTCCTTGTGTGCGCACACTGGACTCAGGTCCGCATGGAGCTGGAGGGGGCGTGCCCTCCAGCTCCGGCTGAATTCCGGGAGATTTTCGGGAGAAAATTTCTTCCGGGAGGTTTTCGGGAGAGGCGCTGAATTTCGGGAGTCTCCCGGAAAATCCGGGAGGATTGGCAAGTATGTCATGTGGAAAATTAGTGGGAACATTGTTTGGGGGTATCCATAAAACGCCGACAGGGAGAAGTTTTTGTTTACACGATGAGTCGGGTGTGTCTTGACCTCCGCGGCGGAGGCTCTGCCGAACCCCTGAGGGCGACTACCCGAACCCATAGGGTTCGATCGAACCCAGGTTAAGAACCACTGTCTTAGACATTCTTAATTTGACGGCTTTCACGGCTATATTCATTTTATATTAACATTTACTATGTATTTTTTATAAATTGCATACATTATTAAAATAGCATGCACAGGGTGCTTTGAAGCATCCCGTCTTTCCTATGTAAAAATACAACATGGCTCGCGTTCGACTTTAAAGGTTCTACTGGTGGTGGTGGCTGAAAAGCTCATTAAAGGGTGTTGTCGACACATCTACTGGTAGTTGTGCTAACGTGACATCCACCGCGTTGTGTTTAGCGTTAACATAACAGCGCCTCCAGCTGTGTCAGAGTCGTGAGTGTCACTGTACAAGGGAACACAAGTCGATCCTGACGACGACGATGACGCCTCGTCACCACATGTGGAAATAACGTGACATTTTGGGACCTCTGTCCGAGTGGCGGGTGCTGCGCTGGCTAGTGCTTTGACGTGCCCTCCAGGAAAGAAGAGTGCTGGCTAGATAGTGTCACTTTCCATTACGGCCTGCGCCTGCCTTCCTAAAAACGAGGGGAGCGCCTCTGTAAGCATCGGAGGGGACCTCGGAAGGATGGTCTATCATGAGATGAATTATAAATGAGAGGACTGCGGGTTTGCTGCCGAAAAAGATGAAAACAATAAATCATATTTGGTAGCGTCTCATTTATCACAATGGGCTAACGAGCAGGCTCATGTTCTAGAATAATACAATTAGCGATAAAAGTAGCACAAAAGGTTTAAAAAAAAAATTAAATACGTGAGTACTATGGCGCCACGTGGTGTCATTTTGTTTAATGAGCTTTCACAGAGCAGACGTCTGTTTACCTTTCTCTGCGAAGGCAGACGTCTTGGTTTGACCACCATCTTGTTTCTGTAATAAACAGAAAGACAACAAAAGTCTGTTGATAGCAGTCTCAAAACAATAAGAGATCACCAAAAATTTAATAAAAAAAGAATGTATTTAAAAGCGGAATTTATACCATTTATTGTCACAAATATTTTTGTCATCAGTTCATGCTCATAGACTTAGATTGGTCAGATCTAGTCTAGTGGCTGCTGCCAAAACCCCAAATATTTATGCTCCAAAACCAGGAGGGTGTGCCTGGGCAAGGATGGTTTCGCCATATGGTAGTGAGAAAAACAACCGTTTTGATGCAAACCAGCAATCCTACAGTCGTTGAAGTGTAATTTCCCCTCGTTAGCATTCAGGTATTTTGTGGCAGAACGATGGCTGTGGATCGACCAAGCCGGATAAGGTTATCCAGGGTAAATCACACCTAACCTTATCCTTGTCCACACACAACAATGCCACCGTTTAAGACCCCCTCACCCCCTCCGTCCACCGGTGCAACGCGACCTAGTACGCATGCGCGGAAAATGCGTACGTCATAGTCACCTCCAGTGTTGCTTTGTGTGCAAGTTCTTAAATTTAACTTATCTGAACAATATCTAGTGTTATGGTATTTCAATAAACTGGAATCCAGTGTGCTGTGGGGCCCTATTGTAGTGAATCACACCTGAGCCATCATAAATTAATCAAAGTGATAAAGAACATTTTACAACAATCAGTCTAGAGATCTAGAGATCTGGTCAGAACACTCCTCACTCTTTTGCCTTTACCTTCATTGTCCATTCGTTTTTGGTGACTTTATATACTCTGGACCTAGACGTTGAGTCCGCGACATACATGGCGGACAATAACTGATACAGTCTGCTTTGCCAGTCTAAATGTATTTGACGTTGTGACAACTCTGTGTCGCAGGGTTCTCTCCAGGACCGACACACTGTGGTCAGGCGTTACCAAGGTTACAATGTTTTTCTTTTTCTTTCCAGTTCAAAAGTCTTTTTCCTCTTTCAGTTCAACAAGTATTTCTCCTTCCCTTCTCTCTCGCCTTCCGGCTTCCCTCTAGCTTTTCAGCTCCCCCTCTGCCTCCGATGGTCCTTCCCGATTAGGCGCCAAATGTGGAAGTGGAAGGACAAGAAAAAGACAAACAAGACAAAGACAAAGGCAAACAAGGTACAGAAGAAGAGAGGGTTACAGAAGAAGGAGAAAAGAACACGGAAGAAGAAGTAAATACAGAAGAAGAAAAGGACACACAGGAAAACACCGGGGCTACAGGGGGGCCTGGCCGTCCCCACTTCCCGCTCCCTCGAAATGGGGGTGGGGGAGTAGGCTTAGCCGGGCGGAAGCGATGGGGGACTGTGGAGAGGCGGGGCCGGCGGTCCGACACCGGGGCCCGCTCCAAGATGGCGGCGAGGAGGTGTGGCCTGCGGACCCGCGTCCAAATGGACTACAGGTACGTGGGTCGGGCAGCTGGGCACAATCAGATAATCTCCTGTCTGTGTAAAAAAGCGTGACAGCCAAGAGAGATGGAGGAGGTGAAGAGCCAGAGGCAAGACGCGGAGCAACGTATGCAGCGAGAGCAAGACGCCGACGACGAAGACGCGGCCGGCTGAAAAGCGGGAGGCGGATCGAGCAGCAGGGGGAGCCGGAGCTGAAAGTCTTTCTGATATTGAAAAATAAAGAAGTCAAACCTGCTCACGACAATGTCGTCCTTGGATGGTCCTGAGAACCCACCCGGAAGCAAGAGTCTTCCACAGTCGTTTTCCGTAGTTAGTCTTCCCTCGTCGGCCAGGTAATACAAAGCACACGCTACCTATTTTTAATCACATCCACGGGACATTGGAAAGTTCTCTTGCGGTCTGAGAAGTGTTGTATCCCAAATAGCTGCAATCGCTTTTCTCTTAAGGTGTTCATGTGTGATTTCCACGAGCGTCTGTACAGATGGAAGGAGAAACACGGACATGTCTGGATGACTCGCCTTCATAATTCCAGTGTTTACCTCCAAGTTACGAAACCGCTTTATTATGAAACTGGCTGTGGCGCGGTCTCTCTGGCGTCACTTCCTCTCCGAACTCAGCTTGTAAACGATCATTGAGTCCATACAAAGCTAAGTGCCGGAGATTCAAGAAATACATGACGCACTTAACCGTGCAAAAGTTTGTCCGAGGAGGGGGACCTTAAACGATGGTTCAGTGTGGCTGAAACGGAGCTTAGGCTAAATAATTATTCCTTTAAGGGGTTAAATGACTTAGTGTAGACATGGCCTGAATACCCCACATTAGCATTCCATTCAGTTGTAAACAAATGGAATTTGTGACCAGAATGCTTCTAACTTCTGTTATTGGTTGGAGGTTAAATTGCAGAGTATTTTAGGAATAGTTGAAAGGACAGTGTTGTATGTGGGAGACAGGTGGTGTCGCAGACCACCTCCTCTGTTCAGGGATGGCTTTTCAACCCTGACATAGATGGCTACCCTCACTCCTCTTTCATACCATCCGTCCTCGATCCGTACGAAAGAGGAGTGTCTTTGATTGATTGATTGATTGAAACTTTTATTAGTAGATTGCACAGTACAGTACTTATTCCGTACAATTGACCACTAAATGGTAACACCCGAATACGTTTTTCAACTTGTTAAAGTCGGGGTCCACGTTAATCAATTCATGGTAATATCAAGGTTGAAAAGCCATCCCTGAACAGAGAAGGTGATCTGCTACACCATCAGTGTTATATCTCCCACATACAACACTGTTCTTTCAACCATTCCTAAAGTCTCCCACGTACAACACATACGATCCCACATATTATTTTACACACACACACACACACACACACACACAAAAGTTTTACTCTGATTTTAGGTGTTGGATTGATTTTAGGCCTAATGTGTTAAACAATATGCCAAAATGGAATAATTCCAAGTCACACACATAATGTTAGGTTGTACTGCAAAAAAAAAAGGAACACGATAACATTTTTTGAAGGTGATATATAAAAGGTCCACTCAAAAATATGTACACCTACAACAAAATTGAATATATAAAGGGAAAAATATCCTGCAAATGTCTGCATATGTTATATTATTCTTTTATGTTTCCATATTTAACATATTGTGTTGAAGTTTGGGGAAATGTTTATAAAACAAACATAGACCCAATAATTAAACTTCAAAAAAGGGTAATTAGAATAATACACAAAGCGTGCTACTATGAACATACCAATCCATTATTCATAAGTTCTAATGTGGTAAAAATTTCAGATGTTGTGTTTTTAAAAACAATGGAAATTATGTTTCGAGTAAAGAACAACAGCCTTCCAGCTTGCATTCTTAGGTTATTTAGATTAAGAGGAGAAAACTATAATTTACAGGGGATATTGATTTTTGAAATATGTAAAGTAAGAACGAATATTAAATACAAATGTATTTCAGTTTTAGGAGTTAAATGGTGATGAGTTGAAGACATGTACTTCTTTGTTAAGGTTTAAGAAAGCCTAAAAAGGTGAAATAATGGAAAATTATAAAATATAGCAACGATTACTTTCATCCCATTGATTTTGTTTTTTAACGTTGATGTTCCAGGCAATCTTATTTTCAGTGCATGTATAGGATAGGCAAATATAAGCCAATGCTTCAGCCTATTCCTTTTTCGGTCATTCTTTTTCTTTTTGTGTGTGCGTTGTGAGCTGTTAAATTGATCACACAAAATGGTTGATTATATGACCGAAATGAACTCATTTCATTTAATAAAAACCTACCTTAAAGGGGAACATTATCACAATTTCAGAATTGTTAAAACCATTAAAAATCAGTTCCCAGTGGCTTATTATATTTTTCGAAGTTTTTTTCAAAATTTTACACATCACGCAATATCCCTAAAAAAAGCTTCAAAGTGCCTGATTTTAACCACCCGTCCATTTTCCTGTGGCGTCACATGGTGAAGCCAACACAAACAAACATGGCGGAAAGAACAGCAAGCTATAGCGACATTAGCTCGGATTCAGACTCGGATTCCAGCGGCTTAAGCGATTCAACAGATTACGAACGTATTGAAACGTATGGTTGTAGTGTGGAGGCAGGTAGTGAAAACGAAATTGAAGAAGAAACTGAAGCTATTGAGCCATATCGGTTTGAACTGTATGCAAGCGAAACCGACGAAAACGACTCGACAGCCAGCGACACGGGAGAAAGCGAGGACGAATTCGGCGATCGCCTTCTAACCAACGATTGGTATGTGTTTGTTTGGCATTAAAGGAAACTAACAACTATGAACTAGGTTTACAGCATATGAAATACATTTGGCAACAACATGCACTTTGAGAGTGCAGACAGCCCAATTTTCATCAATTAATATATTCTGCAGACATACCCTCATGTCAGCAGGCCAGGGAAGCTAGGGTCGATATTCTTCTCTTGATCATCTTGGGACGGTGTGAGCAAAGACATCCAGGGGGGTTTAGCTCGCTCGTCTGCTTGAACAAACTGCCGCCATTGCTTGCCGTGCTAGCGAGGTCCTTTGTCCCTGAATTGCTCACACACTCCGGCAGATTCAATGGGGGTCTGGCGGCAGATTTCTTTGACTTTATCGTTGGAAATGCATGTGCTTTGAGAGTCGCAGGATATCCACACATTCTTGCCATCTCTGTCGTAGCATAGCTTTCGTCGGTAAAGTGTGCGGAACAAACGTCCAATTTCTTGCCACTTTCGCATCTTTGGGCCACTGGTGCAACTTGAATCCGTCCCTGTTCGTGTTGTTACACCCTCCGACAACACACTGACGAGGCATGATGTCTCCAAGGTACGGAAAAACGGAAAATAACAGAGCTGTTTTGACCCGGTGTTTGAGAAAATGGCAGATTGCTTTCCGATGAGACGTCACGTTGTGACGTCATCGCTCCGAGAGCGAATATTAAATTCGCCAAAATTCACCCATTTAGAGTTCGGAAATCGGTTAAAAAAATATATGGTCTTTTTTCTGCAACATCAAGGTATATATTGACGCTTACATAGGTCTGGTGATAATGTTCCCCTTTAATAAGTTTTATTGACTTTATTAAGTTCGATCAACAGGAGAGCGATAGAGACACAAAATGGCTGCAAGAGTTTGCTTGTTAAAATATCTAATCTAATATTGTTCGTTTTTGGACAGTAAGTAAATAAGTAAGTATATTGTATGTAATGTTGTGGACTACTTTATTCCAAAAAAAGAAATACAAATACATTTATATATTTTTTTTTCTTTTCTTTTAAAGACACAAAATGGCAGCCCTGGGGGTGGAGTTTCTCTGTCAAACCAAACCAAGATGGCTGTCTCCAAGAAAAGGTAAATTCTGCTCTGAAAGTGGTTCAAATTCCAACGTAAAGCAACACAACGACATCTCAGTGACACAGGATTAATGTTAAGGTTGTACAAAGATGGTTGTGTGTTTTTAAAGCCAAAAATACTTCTAACCACTTTTGACAGTGACATGACCAACCGGTATTGTATTTGCTGGCCCTGTCCTGTTTCTCTGCTCAGCATTGTGCCGCGTTATGTGCTAGTGGAAATCAATATTTGGCACTGGTGATCCTTTTTTGGAGGTCCGTCCCCGGCGTAGGCATAGTGCAAGGTCAGAGCGCGATGTACACAAAGTTACATACAGCAAACTGCACACGTGCATCGATCACTGCTATTATTAGCTCATAGTTGTTTATACAGTACAGATGTGTGACACATAGTAAATTCACATGTGGGGACATTCGTGTGTCCTCGGGGTTGCTCCAGTTGAGTTATAGTCACCATTGAGAGTCATACGGCATTGTCTTTACCCCCTGCAGGAAGAAATGTAATCATCAAAGAGGACATTGAGTGAAAGACAAATAGCTGGCTTGAGTGCTTAGTTGTGTACAGCATGCTAAAAAAGACTTGATGCATTGATTTTAAACTGTTGTGCATACAGGAACGTCTGGTGGTAAAAAAAAGAAAATCATTCAATGATACTAGAGATGTATGCGTATGATAGAATTCAGGGGTGTCAAACTCATTTTAGCTCAGGGGCCGCATGGAGTAAAATCTGTGCACACACGGGCCGGACTATTAAAATCACGGCATTAAAAATGAAAATTAAAGACAACTTCAGATTGTTTTCTTTGTCTTACTTTGGCCAAAAATAGAACAAACACATACTGAAAATATTACAGTAAAAATATAGAAAAAAATACCGCCTGTTATGGGTGTACAGGGGAAGAAGACGGCACAGACAGGAGGAACGGCATATTAACTCTATTTGTTTATATATATATATATATATATATATATATATATATATATATATATATATATATATATATATATATATTATATATATATATATAAATATATATGTATGTGTGGGAAAAAAATCACAAGACTATTTCATCTCTACAGGCCTGTTTCATGAGGGGGGGTACCCTCAATCATCAGGAGATTTTAATGGGAGCATTCGCATACCATGGTTTATATAGGGCACAGAGTGGGTGGGTACAGGCTGGCCTAGGGGCGTGGTGATTGGCTCATGTGTTACCTAGGAGGTGTTTCCGTCTATGGCGGCATGTTGTTACAATTTCGCTGCGCTTGTTGAGGGATGACAGGTCTGGACGGTAAATAATAAACAGTTTCTCTTTCAAGCATAGGTTGCATCTTTTATTACCACTATTGTAAGGTGTGCTGGATGCAAGAATTTGCCATGTTATTGAATATTCAACATTATTGTCTTTGAGGTCCCAAATGTGTTTGCTGAGTTCTGTGGTATTTCGCAGGTTTTTGTTCCTGAAAGAAGCCTTGTGATTGTTCCATCTGGTTTTGAATTCACCCTCGGTTAATCCTACATATGTGTCGGATGTGTTAATGTCCTTGCGTATTACCTTAGATTGGTAGACAACTGATGTTTGTAAGCACCCCCCGTTGAGGGGGCAATCAGGTTTCTTTCGACAATTACATGCTTTGTTGGTTTTGGAGTCGCTCTGACTGGGGGTCGACGGCTCATTTGCAATTGTTTTGTTGTGGTTTATATATATTATATATATATAAATATATATATATATATATATATATATATATATATATATATATATATATATATATATATATATATATATATATATATATATGTATATATATATATATATATATAAATATATATATATATATATATTATATATATAAAAATAATGCACGAGGGAATGGAGTGTGACTAAATCCAAAAGTGTATGGTGTGCGACTATGTGTGGGAATTAACTGTTGAGTGTTACCGGGAGTGTTGAGCGAGAGGCGGAACTCCAAGAGTGGCTAGGCTGGCTCGGAGGTCCGTGAGCAGACGTGAGGTCGAGGGGAGGAGAGAGGCGTCAAAGGTCCGTGTCGCAGGCGAGATCCAAGAGGCAGCCAGGGAAGCAGAGGGAACGCGGGGAGACGAGACACACAGCTCGTAACACGTGGGAACGAAGGCAGGATGCAGGGAAGGACACGAGACAATTCAACACGATGGGGAAGAACACACAGAAAGAGCAAGAGTGCATAAAGCTAGATATTCGCTTACTGCACAGGAACAGATGACTACGTTTGTGGTTACGGACCAATTTTCCTTCAAGTCTTTTGTACTTTTTTGCTTGTATCGATGTGAAATGGGTCTTGATTTGTATTCATTATGGTCTTAAAAAAGTCTTAAATTTGGCTTGTTGAAATCTGCAGAGACCCTGAATAAGGAACAGTAAACCCCCATTACTTTTATTAAATTAATAGAAATGTGTGACCTGTGATAAAGGGACTGGTCGGATCTCTCTTTGAGGTAGCTCGCTGCAGTCAACCACATTTTAGAACATTCTGCATGACTTTATTAACAATAAATGAATCAATTATCGATTATTGACTATTTGCTAATCAATTTAATAATTGTCCGAATTGCGATGCATCAAAAAATCGATTATTTCCCTCACCTCTAGTATGGAGACACAAAATTATCTGCTCTTCAGCTGGGGGATAAAAAATAAATACAGTTTCAGCCAAAGGGGACTGATTTTTGTGATGGGATTTTAAAGGTATAAATCTGCAATGGCGTCGTCGTCGTCGGACGGCTCTGGAGTCCGTGGAGCACTCAATTACACACCGCCACACTTCGCGGTTCGCCATGGCAACGGGGATGTCCTGTTTCTTGAACCCTGCATCCCTTTAAAGTACATCTGAGAAGGTGAGGCCTCCGTAGCGGACTGGGCCGCCGGGTTTTCACAGCAGTAGTGGCTGAATGATTTCCCCAGGGGCACGATATCAGTGCCCAGCCAACGAGAGCCCCCGCTTGGCGACCTTCTAAGATAGTGGCATAATATCTCTATATATAAGGTAGCATGCTCAGACCAGTGGATGTTTTGAACGCGTCTGAGCAAATTGGTGTAAGCTCCGTCCAGGCGCTTCTGTTGTTGTGTGCTGAAAGTCCACGTTTCTGCGCCATAGAGGAGAATAGCGTTCTAAAAATGGTAAATTATCATTATCATTACCAATGGTCGAGTGCCATAACTTATGCAGCTTATTGCAGGCTTTCCATGCTGAGGCTTTGCCGGACTTCACATCTTTTACTTGGTTTATACTGTTGCCAGAAGATGACAAAAGGCCGCAATTTGACAAGATTACTTCAGTCCTATTAGGCAGGCAATATTTTCCAGTGAGTGGAAAAGGGATTCAGCATTTGTGACAAGATCAGCGACCAGAGCGATGTCATCTGCAAAACCAAGGTCAGTAAGGTGTGTGGCAGGTTGCCTCTCGGGTGGAGCTGTTATTATTATCAGCCTTTATTTAACCAGGTAAAATCCCATTGAGATCAAAGATCTCTTTTCCAAGGGAGACCTGGCCAAGAGGGCAGCAGCAAGGTTACATTAAAAACAGTAAACAAATACATAAAACATCACATTTACAACATTAAAACTTGCTCACATGACACATGTGCATACAGACAAGGTAGACTGCAGTCCTTTTACAGAAGCTTTAAACTCATTCAACGTAACTAGGGTTTGAAGTTTAATATTTGATTGTAGGTTATTCCAAGCCTTCGGTGCTGAAAACCTAAATGCTTTCTTGCCCCGTTCAGTTCTTACTTTGGGAACGACAAATTGCAGAACATTCATTGAACGAAGATTGTGACTTCCTTGTTTCTTTGTTAAAAGACAAGACAGATAAGATGTAGTGATACCCAGAATGGTTTTGTAGATGAAAACATACCAATGATTGAAGCGTCGAGCACATAAAGATGTCCAGTTAACCATTGAGTATAACACAATTAACCACAGAGCTGTAGGGCTCTGTGGTTGATTGTGTCCAGAGAGAGGCGCAGGACATAGTCTAATATACCGTATTTTCCGGACCATAGGGCGTACCGGATTTTGGATCGCACTGCCGATAAATGGTCTATTTTTTTTTAGCTTTTTTCATATATAAGGCGCACCAGATTATAGGGCGCATTAAAGGAGTCATATTATTATTATTTTTTTCTAAATTGAAAACACTTCCTTGTGGTGTACATAACATGTAATGGTGGTTCTTTGGTCAAAATGTTGCATAGATTATGCTTTACAGATCATCGCTTTCTGACAGTTGCTTCCGGATGTGCCGTTTTGTGGGCGTTCTTATTTACGTGGCTCAACTTCGGCAGAGTCTTCTCCCCGTCATCTTTGTTGTAGCGGTGTAGCCTGCAAGGACGGGGGTGGAAGAAGTGTCAAAATATGGAGCTAACTGTTTTAATGACATTCAGACTTTACTTAAATCAATAACGGAGCAGCATCTCCTCATCCTGAAACAACACCACCGGAAATGTGTCCCGTGAAAAACCGTCCGACCGGAACGCTCTAATAACTAAAGTTCCTTGGGTGAATAATGTTAACTCACTACACCGGTATGTTTTAGCGCTTTCATGGCGAGTTTACTGACAGATATAAGTAAGAACTTTACACTACTTTGTATTAGAAATGGCAACAGCGGAGGATGAATGTCCCATAACCAGAAGATAGAGAAAAAGAAGAAGCTTATTGACTATGGTGTCGACTCGGATTACAAAGGCGGAAGCGCGCAATTTTTCGGGGTTTATGCAGATCCTAAATACACATCAACAGGTACCAGAAGGTAAGAAAAGTTGCTTTTGCATAATATTGCGAAACAAAACGCCAAATAATGTCTTAACCTTATACACACACCATAATAATGCTCATATGTTGAAGCACATCAAGCGGTGCGGCTTCATAGCTTACCAAAGTCAAACTAAAACATTTTGATAGATTTTTGAGCGCCGTGTGTAATATTCTATATTTTCAATGGAACATAAAATGTTGGTGTTGTTTACTTAAGTCATATTGCCATCATATTGCAGTCTACACATATATATTATGTTTGACTGCCATCTACTGGTCACACTTATCATTACATCATGTATAAAATAATATAGCTTCGAGGTCGGTAAGCAAAACCAGAATTATTCCGTACATTAGGCGCACCGGGTTATAAGGCGCACTGTGGAGTTTTGAGGGAAAACAAGGATTTTAAGTGCGCCTTATAGTCCGGAAAATACGGTAATGATAAACAAAAATGGCGCTATTGTGTCCGCTTGTAAAACTCCCGCTTCGATTTGAAAGGACCCAGTTTCACCATCAGCTGTGATAATTGTAGCCTGAGTGTTGGCAGAGTGCTTTAATGGCGGCAATAATAGGTTGTGGGATGCCATAGAGGTGGAGGATGTTGAACATGGCTTCCCGATTGATAGTCGAATGCTTTTCGAAAGTCCACGAAGCAGATTGTGAAGTGCTTGTCGAGCCTTTTCATTTCTTCAATAATGCGACGTAGAGCCAAAATTTGTGAGCTGGTAGATCGGCCCCTTCTGTAGCCACTCTGGTTGTTGCACAGCAGCTGCAGGCACAAGCCAATTCAGCAGGAGCTTGTTGTAGATTTTGGTGTTAGAACGATGCCTCGGTAATTGGAGGCGAATGTCAGGTTGCCCTTTTTTGGGAATTGGCATAATAGCAGACTTTGTCAGGGCTGATGGCGGCGATTAAACACAAAAGGTGTGGTTACAGAACTTCAGCAGTAAGTCGTGAAAAAGGCGATCTATCCAGATTACATACTTTTTTACAAAAATCGAACAATGTTGATCAGTGTCCGATCAATCGGCACACACCTGCTTGTTATGCAATGTATAATGTTAAGGCATCATGGAAATGAGGTTTACTTAACGTACCGTGTTAAGCTAGCTTGCTCTGCTGAGAGCTAAAAAGCGACAGATCCTTAAAAGTCCTGTCAGATAAAATAATAGAAATAACTATAGACAGACTAACTTTGATGTCCTTTAGTGAAAAAAGTGTTTCTGTTATGGGTCACACTCCTGCTGCCTCTCATCCTGCCCACTGGCGTTCCCTTTCGGCTGCGGGCGCGCCTCCGCGCGGCTGCAAGACATCAGCAATCAACACACCGGCCTGTGATGAGCAACCAGCCTTCATAAGCCAGCGCGTCTTGAGATCCAGTGCCAGAACATAGCTTCTCGTACCCGTACAGTAAGCCAATACGTCTCAAGCCTTCTCGCATGTGCATATCCTTTCTCTGTGTTCCCTCCCTGCTGTGTTCATTGTCTCTCGTGTTGTGTCGTTCTCCAGCTTTCCGTCGCCCTTCCTTGTTGTCAAGTTGTGTGTCTCGTCTCCCTGGTTCCCCTCTGGACTTTCTTTTGCCTTTCTGGACTTCGACCTCACGCCTGCCCACCGACCACAATGCCTCGCTCCAGGCCTTAACCATCCGCTTGTCTATCGACTTCCGGGCCTGCTTTTCCCCCTTTGGTCTTCCGCCTTGATCCCAACAAGCACCCTCGACACCCGCTGGTAGCCACTCTCAGATAATTCACACACATAGTCACACTTCATGTACACCTCATGCACATAATCAACTGTCATTAAATACACTGACAGCTAACGACGTCACTGCCTCACTGCCGTCTTCTTCTCCCGCTGCACCGTCACAGTTTCCAGGTCACAAAATGCTAAATGTTTTTACTCTTCGGCTCAGTCAAACTTGATATTGACAACTCATTATTACTTGATTATGTGGATCCACCAAATTCTGACTGTGGCCTGACTCGGCCCAAATGTGACATCTACTAATTAAGTAATATCCAACACTACAAAAAAAACCCATCCTGTCCTTTGTCTGGCAAAAAGAAGAAAACAACAAAAAGGATGCTGTGCAATGCCACAAACAAATTCTTCAGCGTGTCGTCCTCTCTACCTTACGTAACGTAGGTCCTGTCACATGGCGTCAGCTTCAGCGCGGCAGCATCAAGAGTCTTGTTAAAAGACTGACCTGCTTCTAATGGGCCGGCGAGAATAACAGCTCGCAAATTAAAAGTCCCTCAAAGACAAAGAGCTGACTCTCACTCGGATTAGCACATCATAGCAACCCCTAAATGTCTTCAAAACATACTGCAACAATACTGTAGAAGCAGGAATGATCATCTCATTCTTGTTTAGCTTACGGTGCATGTTTTCTAATTGTTGCTAGGCAGAGTTTGCAAGGCTCAATCATGATCTATGTCTATGTCTATGCCCACTAGAAGCTGGTTATGTCCTGGATAGTGCAAACAGGAACAGACAACAGACATTTATATAAATAAAAAGCATTTCAGGTATTATTAGTATTTATGTACGGTAATCATGTGTAAAAAAAGAAAAGCCAATAATAAGCTTGTAACAAAGTATGTACAACATATATCCAATTTAATTTTTTATATATGAGATTTTTGTGTTTAATAGAAAATATAATGAATTGCTCTGTCAACAACAAATAATTTTTGATTCATTGTTGCAACCTGTAACATTAAATTAGCAAAATTGCTCAAAGTCTCTTTCCAGAGCATCCACATCACTTGTTGCCAGGCAGACTTCGCGGGCTCAATATTAACTGGCCCTGTAGGCGTTCAAAAAAACAACAACTGGCAATGTTAGACACGACCACTAGGGGAGGACTGTTTCCTGCATGAAAGAAGCAGGAACAGTATTTGAATTACTTTGAGTCTATTTCCATCCATCCATTTTCTACTGCTTGTCCCTTACAATTATTTCAAATTGTAATCAGTGTTCTGTATGTGAAATAAAAAGACATAATTTCAGATTTTGTAAGTATTTATGTACTGTAATCATCTGTGAAAAGCTTATAACAAAGTATATGAAACACATTTTAATTAATTTTTGTAAGATTGATCTCTATATGGATTGTGAGACATATTATTTTAAATACAGGGATTTTGTGTTTGATACAAAATGCACGGTAATCAACACATCACTTGTTGCTCGGCAGACTTCATAGGGGCCAATAGAACTTGCAATGCTCGCTAGCCACGACCACTAGCGGAGGCAAAATCCATTCACGTACAAACTGCAATATTTTCGAATCATAATTTATTTAAAATCGATTAAAAACAATATGCATTTATTTTTTGATACATTTTTCAAACAATCATCTCCGCGCTTATTTACTGCACGTATACAGAACCTCATTTTGCGGACCATAGGGCGTACCGGATTTTGTATCGCACTGCCGATAAATGGTCTATTTTCTATCTTTTTTTTATATATAAGGCGGACCGGATTATAGGGTGTATTAAAGGAGTCATATTATTTATTTATTTCTAAATGTAAAACACTTCCGTGTGGTCTACATAACATGTAATGGTGGTTCTTTGGTCAAAATGTTGCATAGATTATGTTTTACAGATCATCTTCTTTCCTACAGTCGCTTCCGGATGCGCCGTTTTGTGGGCGGTCTTATTTACGTGGCTCACCTTCGGCAGCGTCTTCTCCCCGTCATCTTTGTTGTAGCGGTGTAGAATGCAGGGACGGGAGTGGAAGAAATGTCAAAAGATGGAACTAACTGTTTTAATGACATTCAGACTTTACTTAAATCAATAACGGAGCAGCATCTCCTCATCCTGAAACAACAACACAGGAAATGTGTCCCGTGAAAAACCGTCCGACCGGAACTCTCTAATAATTTTAGTTCCTTGGGTGAATAATGTAAATTCACTACACCGGTATGTTTTAGCGCTTTCATGGGCGAGTTTACTGACAGATATAAGTAAGAACTTCACACTACTTTATATTAGAAATGGCAACAGTGGAGGATGAATGTCCCATAACAAGAAGATAGAGAAAAAAAAGAAGCTTATCGACTATGGTGTCGCCACAGACTACAAAGGCGGATGCGTGCAATTTTTCAGGATATATGCAGATCCTAAATACAGATCAGCAGCACCAGAAGGTAAGAAAAGTTGCTTTTGCATAATATTGCGAAACAAAGCGCCAGATGATATGTCTTACCTTATACAAACACCATAATAATACTCGTATGTTTAATGCTTTAGATGACCAAGGTCGTACTAAAACATTTTGATAGATTTTTGAGCGCCGTGTGTAATGTTCTATATTTTCAATGGAACATATAAAATGTTGATGTTGTTTACTTGAGTCATATTGCCATCATGTTGCAGTCTACACGTATCGCTTATGTTTGACTGCCATCTACTGGTCACACTTATCATTACACCATGTACCAAATAAAATTACTTCGAGGTCGGTAAGCAAAACCAGAATTATTCCGTACATTAGGCACACTGGGTTTTAAGTGCGCCTTATAGTCCGGAAAATACCTTTTGTAACTTGGAACCTTTTTTGAAAAGGTTTTCTTATCATTTTTATACCACATAATATGTTGCGAAAATCATCTATCAAAGTTTATTCATATAGCCCTTAATCACAAGTGTCTCAAAGGGCTGCACAAGCCACAACGACATCCTCGGCTCAGATCCCACATCAGGGCAAGAAAAAAACTCAACCCATTTGAGTATATGAGTACTAATAGTCAGAGGTGGGTAGCGTAGCCAGAAATTGTACTCAAGTAAGAGTACTGTTACTTTAGAGATTTATTACTCAAGTAAAAGTAATGAGTAGTCACCCAAATATTTACTTGAGTAAAAGTAAAAAGTATGTTGTGAAAAAACTACTCAAGTACTGAGTAACTGATGAGTAACATACACACACATATTATATATATATATATATATATATATATATATATATATATATATATATATATATATATATATATATATATATATATATATATATATATATATATATACACATACATTAATATATACAGTATATCATTTATATTTATTTATTTTGCCGTTTTTGTTTACATGTTAAAGGTGTTTTAATGAATATACATGCATGTTTAACACATATAGATTCCTTTCTTTCATGTTGACAAGAATATAAGTTGGTGTATTACCTGATTCTGATGACTTGCATTGATTGTAATCAGACAGCAGTGCTTAACGTCCACGTTTTCAAATGCAGGAGAAAAAAAGTTCCTCCTTTCTGTCTAATACCACATGAAAGTGGTTGGTTTTTGGCATCCTATTTGTCCAGCTTCCATATTCGTTTTCACACACTTTACAAGAAATACATTGGCGGCAAATTCCGTAGCTTGCTAGCTTGTTTGCGCTGGCTTTCGGAGACTCTTATTTTGAAAGCGCAGGCGCGATGGAGCGGCACTTTTATTGTGAAGACAGGAACTGTGCAGTCAGTCTTTAGGCTTGTGACGGGATGTACGTTTGAAATAAAAAAGTGTATTTTTTCCTTCACACTTTTGATTGATTGATTGAAACTTGTATTAGTAGATTGCACAGTACAGTACATATTCCGTACAATTGACCACTAAATGGTAACACCCCAATAAGTTTTTCAACTTGTTTAAGTCAGGTCATGTGACCGCCTGGCTCTGTTTGATTGGTCCAACGTCACCAGTGACTGCATCTGATTGGTGGAACGGAGTCAAACGTCACTAGTGACTGCATTTTATTGGTGGAACGGAGTGAAACGTCACCAGTAAGGCAGGCACTTTGAAGGTCTGTCTGACAGACCAAAACAAACAAAGCGTGCATTAACAGATCGATAAAAATTAGTAGCGAGCTGAATGTAGATAAAAGTAGCGGAGTAAAAGTAGCGTTTCTTCTTTATAAATATACTCAAGTAAAAGTAAAAGTAAGTTGCATTAAAACTACTCTTAGAAGTACAATTTATCCCAAAAGTTACTCAAGTAGATGTAACGGAGTAAATGTAGCGCGTTACTACCCACCTCTGCTAATAGTACTCAAATACTCACCAAAGTACATGCTTTCCAAACGACATTGGAATGGAAACAAAACAGCAGCATCTACTGGAACTGGCAGGGCACTGCCAGTAAATACTGCTGGTATTTGTGTCCCATATTAACACAAATGTGAAGTGAAAGCTTGTTTTGTCAGAAATAACTTGATGATTACCATTTAAGATCCTGGCCAGATGACTAAATAATGACTTCCTGTAGTCCATTGGGAGTTTGGCAGCTGTCTGCTATTTCCCCATCATTGCTTTCTCCGTCTGTATCACTGACAAATAGACCGCCTCGCTTCATCATGTCTGACTTGACGCGCATAAGCACCATTCCTACGCATAAATGCTGTCAACATGCAAGCTGTACGGCTCAATCCACCTGGTAATTACGGTGAATCACCTGTTAGTGGAAAACCAGGTGAGGTGACGGCTGGCTGCCATGGCACAACACACTGAATGGCGAGCGGGGGAGGAAGCACTGTGGGTGAGGGAAATAATAGAGGTTATGACGTGTGTGTGTGTGTGTGTGTGTGTGTGTGTGTGTGTGTGTGTGTTGTGTGTGTGTGTGTGTGTGTGTGTGCATGTGTGTGTTTGAGAGAGAGAGAGGAAGCAAATGCATCCAGAGTCTTACTGCATCGAAATAGCATTATTGTACTGCTCCTGACAAACTGCAGGCTTGACACACACTCACGTCATTTTAGGAATTTAAATAAGTCAGCATTGGTCAAAATGATTTTTGCTGCATTGTGAAATATTGTTTATTCTTATGTCCTATTATTTAGCCCCTATCGAAACTTCTAAACTGCAAAAAATGAAATCCAAGCAAGATTGAACACCTGTAATCAAGGTTATTTTCGACAATTATTAACTCAATTAATAATTTGTAATTGGCTGCAGCTATTGATTATGTTAGTAATCAAGCAATCGATCGATTAGTTTGTTCGATTAATCGAGTAATTGGATAAAACACAATTTATAGCCTAAATGTGTATTCTAGGAAAAACTTGTTGATCAATCAATCAATCAATCAATGTTTATTTATATAGCCCTAAATCACAAGTGTCTCAAAGGGCTGCACAAGCCACAACGACATCCTCGGTATAGAGCCCACATAAGGGCAAGGAAAAACTCACCCCAGTGGGACGTCAATGTGAATGACTATGAGAAACCTTGGAGAGGACCGCATGTGTGGGTAAAACCCCCCTCTAGGGGAGACCGAATGCAATGGATGTCGAGTGGGTCTGACATAATATTGTGAGAGTCCAGTCCATAGTGGATCCAACATAATAGTAAGAGTCCAGTCCATAGTGAGGCCAGCAGGAAACCATCCCGAGCGGAGACGGGTCAGCAGCGCAGAGATGTTCCCAACCGATGCACAGGCGAGCGGTCCACCCCAGGTCCCGACTCTGGACAGCTAGCACTTCATCCATGGCCACCGGACCTGTGTGTCTCCCCCTCCACAAGGGGGAGGGGAGCAGAGGAGAAAGAAAAAGAAACGGCAGATCAACTGGTCTAAAAAAAAAAGTAGAGTATACAAATGAGTTTTAAGATGGGACTTAAATGTTTCTACTGAGGTAGCATCTCTAACTGTTACCGGGAGGGCATTCCATAGTACTGGAGCCCGAATAGAAAACGCTCTATAGCCCACAGACTTTTTTTTGGGATCTGGGAATCACTAATAAGCCGGAGTTCTTTGAACGCAGATTTATTGCCGGGACATATGGTACAATACAATCAGCAAGATAGGCTGGAGCTAGACCGTGTGGTATTTTATACGTAAGTAGTAAAACCTTAAAGTCACATCTTAAGTGCACAGGAAGCCAGTGCAGGTGAGCCAGTATAGGCGTAATATGATCAAACTTTCTTGTTCTTGATCTTTGATATAAACAAAGATTTTTCTGCTTGCCATAACATTAATAGTTTTTTCTAATAAATGCACATGATCAACATCGAAATTGCACTTTTAACATGTGTGCATTAATAAAGAAATAACGTTCTTTACACCGCCACACAGATCACGGCACCCACACGCCACCGCTCTCATGTGCACTCTATTGCATGTATGTCCCGTATTTTAAAGTTCCTGACACTCCATGCAATCCAATTTTTATTAATCACACTCATTATACAATTAATCAAAGCAACAGAATATAAATCGAAGCTTTCTTCTCATCAAATTGTTAATCGTAGCCCTAATTTCTGATCGGGATCTATTTGCTTATCTTAAATTAAATATAGTAAAATCTGAGATATATTACTTGAAATGGTCTGCTAATAAAACAAGAATGTGTACAGCCGCTCTCTAGTAAAACCATATGTACGGTCAACGTTCATTCTAAGGTGCGCGCCCTGCTCTGGCAAATCTATGCCGCACACAAAATCACATCAAATCTTAACTCTAAACAAAATACACATATAATAATTTGTTATGTAGGATTTTGCAGTGCAACAATAAGCGGCCACAACAGATGAAACAATGTTCGTCATCACTGTTCAATTATTGTAACGTCTGTCGAGACGCTTTAACCCTTAAATGCACTCGTGGAGTCAAAAATGACCTCACCGTTTGTTATTCTTCAAAATCTTAAAAATGAATAGTTGTAATATATTCATATTCCAAATATTCCTAATAAAACACGTTTCTTACATGAGACCATTTAAAAAAAAAATGTTTTCTTTGATTTTAAAAAATTGCAGTTTTTGTATCACTACCCAACTTTTCCACAAGTGGGGTCAAAAATGACCAATACATTGTAAACAAAGCACTTCTTATTAAAAGTCCTGGCCCTGACGGTTTACTATTTGAATTCTTCAAAACCTTCTAGGATAATATAAAAGAGTGACTTTTGTGTCTCTTCTACAAAGCTTTAAATGTAGGCCAAATGCCAGAATCAATGAAACAAGGCATCATCACTCTTTTACCTAAACCTAACAAAGATATTCTCTATTTTGAAAACTGGAGGCCTATTATTTTTGCTAAACACAGATTACAAAATGTTAACTTCTTTTCATGCTAGGAGACTAAAACCGTGTTTGGAAAACATCATTTCATGTACACAGTCAGGTTTCATGCTGCATATGGTTAACGACTCACATCTCATTGATGAAGGAGCTCTCATTCTTCATTTCTATAAAGCAGTGTTTTTCAACCACTATGCCGCGGCACTAGTGTGCCGTGAGATACAGTCTGGTGTGCCGTGGGAGATCATCTAGTTTCACTTATTTGGGTTAAAAATATTTTTTGCAAACCAGTAATTATAGTCTGCACATTATGTGTTGTTGTTGAGTGTCGGTGCTGTCTAGAGCTCGGCAGAGTAACCGTGTAATACTCTTCCATATCAGTAGGTGGCAGCCGGTAGCTAATTGCTTTGTAGATGTCGGGAACAGCGGGAGGCAGCGTGCAGGTATAAAGGTGTCTAATGCTTAAACCAAAATTAAACAAAAGGTGAGTGCCCCTAAGAAAAGGCATTGAAGCTTAGGGAAGGCTATGCAGCAGAAAACTAAAACTGAACTGGCTACAAAGTAAACAAAAACAGAATGCTGGACGACAGCAAAGACTTACTGTGGAGCAAAGACGGCGTCCACAAAATACATCCGAACATGACATGACAATCAACAATGTCCCGACAAAGAAGGATAAAAACAACTGAAATATTCTTGATTGCTAAAACAAAGCAGGTGTGGGGAATAGCGGTCAAGGAAGACATGAAACTGCTACAGGAAAATACCAAAAAAAGAGAAAAAAACACCAAATTAGGAGCGCTAGACAAGAACTAAAACACTACACACAGGAAAACAGCAAAAAACTAAAAATAAGTCAGGGCGTGATGTGACAGGTGGTGACAGTACACATTCTTTGAGACAAGAGCAACATTGATGCACGCTTGGTTATGCTTTAAAGTCATACCCAACTATTGACTTTAAACTTTTTACTGTCAACTGTGTTTTGTTTTTTAATGATTTCTGCTGGTGGTGTGCCTCTGAATTTTTTCAACGCAAAAAATGTGCCTTGGCTCAAAAAACGTTGAAAAACACTGCTATAAAGCTTTTGACTTTGTAGAGCACGAGTTCAAATATAAAGCCTTAGATTTATTTGGGTTTGGTGTTAAGTTTAGAGAAATGGTCCAAAATTTCTATTGATAGCAGCATTGCTCTTTGTGAAGGCTCCTCTCAAAGATGTGAACTTAAATGAGCTATCAGACAGGGTTGTCCAATTTCTCCCTGTTTGTTTTTAATTGCAGCTGAGACGTTGAACTTATACGTGGTCAACTGCATTCACGCAGAAGCAATTGGTGTTGGACAACACACTGTATTGATTAGCCAACTAGCAGACGATACATGCATTTTTCTTCAAAATGACAACCCGGTCACAGTCGTCTTAAAGGGTTTACAGGCTTTTTCAAATGCTTCTGGTTTGGTAATTGATAGAAGTGTGAAATACTGTTTATTCACGGAACAGATAAGCAATTTGTTGGTGGAATTACTGTTAAAAATGATCATTGATATCTTGGAATTACTATTAACAGATGAAAACCTATTTGTAAATATCCAGAAATCAAAGTCTATGTTTAAGTGTTGGCTTTAAAGGGACCTCACCTTACAAGGAAGGGTAATGTTCTCCAAGGCTGAAGGGATTTCTAGGATGGTTTATCCTGCCTTTTCATTATATGTAGATAAAAAAAACCCATCTTCAACAATAAATTATACTCTGTTTAAATGTAAATGGAAAAATAAAACACAGTATGTTAAAAGAAAAACAAGGATTTTAAACTATGCTGATGGAGGTTTCAATGCTATAGACTTTGAAACTCTTAATCATGTGTTCAAAGTCAAATTGATCAAAAAATGTCTGAAAAACAAACCCCTGGTTGGTTTTTCCCAACCCCACGTTTTTACTGAGTTGTGATTTTATGTGTTCTAAATTACCCATTAAGTAATCTAAATTCCATAAACAAGATCTGGATTTATTAAGGTTGGCCTATAAACACAAGCTCTCTCCACATGAATGCATTCTTTGGAATAACCAATACATATTACACAAAAACAAGGCAATATTTCACATACAATGCATTGAAAAAATACATTTTTTTCTCATATTTTTTCTGATGGGAACGGAATGTCTTTTGATTATATTACATTTATTGAAAAACATAATATTGACATGAGTCTTATTGACTATAAAAAAAGATAAATGGCATCCCAGCCTAGCTGCTTCAGCTTGTTAAATAATCTCTACAGGATGAAGAGCTGGAAGGTGTTTTATGGGGCTTAATACATTTCTGAATCAAAAATGTAACAACAAACACATAAAGAATTATTTGAACTTAGAGAAACGTCCACCAAAAGCTCTTGAATTCTGGAGGAACTTGATTTCAGGAAAAATTGGACTATACATAACAACTTTGTCATCACAAACAAAATTAAAGAAGTACACGTCAAAATAATTCCTAAATCTTACCCATAAAACTCATATTTATTCAATGTTATACAGGGTATTTCTCCAGAATTCACATTTTGGATCAAATTGTCCATTTGTTTTTGGATTGTCCCTTCTCCCAATTGTTTGGACTAAACTCTCATTTGTTCTGTTTAGTACTTATCATACAATTTTAGAATACAAAAATAAATGGTTTTGTTTTTACATTCTAAATGTAATAATCAAGAGATGGAGAATGCAATCAAACTATAATGTATTTAGGTAAATATATATTCATAAATCCAGACTGTTATCTTGCAAACAAAATATAAAGCCCCACTTAAGAACTTTCAGTTTTGGGTGATTTTGGCGGCACCACTCGACCAAAGCGGTAGTGTTTTGTCAGAAGAAGACCACATTTCCCATGAGGGCGAGCGCATTTAGCGTCAAACTGACTTGATGTCTGCTGTAATATTGGCACAGATTACAAATATTAGGTCTCTAATGACTATGTTGATGTTAAATAGCAGACATTATTAAAAAATTATCTTGGAATGCGCTTCAAACATGACGCTACTACCAAGAATGTATCGGAGCGGATGCAGGTCCGAAGCAAAGAAAGATTGGCGGGAAAGTTTTTTCGAAGCAAATACTGTGAAACTGCGAACTATCAAGCTGGTGGCTATTTATTGCTAGCATCGAAAGTTACTCACTGGTTTAATAGGAACACAGCCACTGAAAATACCTTCTTATCTCTGAGCTCATGCCAGCAAGTGAAAGCCGGGCCAATGTTGATCCTTGACTGTCCTTTTATCCGGGTAACCTCCCTTTTTCTTTTTTTGAAACTTTTTGTTTCTTTGGTTGTTTTGGAGCTTCGGTCATGATAGCAGTAATTGCACGAATGAGTTCTTCTTCTTCTTTTTTTTTAGTTTTCAGGCATTCGCATCAACTCCCATCTTTTTAAAGAATGTGTGAAAGAAACATTTGTAGTTTTTTGTGTGGCAGGGTTCCTGCCACCCTCCTCAAAGTAGCTAAGTGGTGCCAGTGAGAGCGAGACAGACCCTTCAGTCCATGACAGAGGTGTCATTTAGCTAGTTCTAAGTCCATGTATCATCCCAAATGTTATGCAAATATTTTATGAAGGTTGAAACCTTATTTAGTGCTGCTTTAAAGGTTTGCATTATACTGTTGTTAAAATAAAGTTTGGAAAATAAACTTCCCTTGTCGTCACCCCTGTGGGCACGATTTAGACTTAAAGTGGGCGTGACTTTGAGTGTCTGCGACTGCAGCTAGAACAGTGGTTCTTAACCTTGTTGGAGGTACCGAACCCCACCAGTTTCATATGCGCATTCACCGAACCCTTCTTTAGTGAAAAATAAAAAAATTTTTTTTTTCAAATTCAAGACAAAGTTGTATGTTTTTGGTAACACTTTAGTATGAGGAACATATTCCAAGTAACAAAGACTTAATTTAGAGTTATTTGGACACTAGGGGAACATATTCTAAGTAATAACAACTTAATTTAGAGTTATTTGGTTAGGGTTAGGGTCAGGGTTAGAAGGTTAGGGTTATAATGAGGCCATGCCGAATAAGGCATTAATAAGTACTTAATAATGACAAGTCAAGAGACAATATGTTACTAATTCGCATGTTAATAAGCAACTAATTAATGGTGAATATGTTCCTGTGCATGAACATCACCTTGTTCAAACAACAAAACCAACACAGTGCATAAACTCACAACAAATTACACACCTGCAAACCAGTCAGCTGTTGCCGTACCCATAATACGCCGATAGGGAGAAGTTTGTATTTACACGATGAGTCGGGTGTGTTTTGACCTCCGCCGAACCCCTGAGGCCGACTCACCGAACCCCTAGGGTTCGATCGAACCCAGGTTAGGAACCACTGAGCTAGATGTACTTGCTTCTATGGGGTGAGACACATGTTTGCACCGTCCACTGACTATTTAATGAATCTTGCCTGTTTATATTTTGTACAATACTTTTCCATGCACACATAAAATTGTTCGCTTATAGTTATCAACCAAAACTGTATCATCGAGTGATAATCTGAAGACAAAAATGCACTTTTACTGTGTCAAACTAACTCGCGATTGTATAATTTAGAAAATCCCGTGACCCAAGTGGACTCACTGTCTCACAATTTGCATTGTGCTACAGCTGATGCTATATTTCATGCCACTTTAATTGTTTTATTGTCAATACAACTGTCCCCATTTGTTGCGATGATTCTAATGCTAGCTCGGCTAGGCCGCAGCTTGGTTTTTTTTAACCATATGGTTTGAAGCAGCCATTTGGATATGCGAGGTGCGTTTAGGGACATCTTGTAAAAAAAACGTGTCTGTGTTTCCTGTTTATTTTGCATTATATTAAAAATTAATTATTGCATATTTAATTCTAGTAATGTCAATACGTATGTGAGACCAACTAAAGAATGTGAATATGATAATAATTACTGTGACGCTCTATTTTAAACAACACTATATGATCACACCCAAAAGTAACCCTTTTTTTTTGTAAAATGAAAATGTATTTTTATTGTGGAAAAACAAATGAGAATTGGCAAGCCTTTTAAGAGAAAATCCTGTGACCCAAGTGGAGTCATCGTCCCACAATTTACAGACCCCTGCAATAAAGAAAATCATAATCCAATTGTGAATGTTGAAGCGACAGCAGTGTGGGGCTGCAATTTGCCACATATAGTTGTGGACCGTCACACAAACCAGGCCAAAACTCTTTGTCATCCGTCATATCAACAGCAGCTGCTTGCTCTCTCTACCTTGCACAAACACACGCAATCATGGCACGTAGCCACTGATGCGTTTATGGCCACACAAAAAGTTGGGCAACTCCAACACCACACAAACTGTACATGCTAGGTATTTACACTACGACTCCCCAATCAAATGTGAGCTTATTCTACTGTCATTTATTAAAATTCTTAGTTTATGAGCAGTGTTGGGTTAGTTACTGAAAACCAGTAACTAGTTACAGTTACTAGTTACTTTATTTCAAAAGTAACTCAGTTACTAACTCAGTTACTTACACCAAAAAGTAATGCGTTACTGTGAAAAGTAACTATTTAGTTACTTCTTTTTTTCTTCTTTTTTTTTTAAAGCTCCCATTAATGCCCTTTTTGCCTTCATTTCAGTACTGTTATTGCACTGGAGAATAATACAATCTGTTGATCAACTTGACATACATTTTTATTTTCCTTTTAACATAATGAATGAAAAACAGTGCAACATAAAAAGGCATTCCTCCTTTCTTTAAACTTGGACCAATGACCATTAATAAAAAACAAGTTTAAGTGCAACATAAGAAGAAACATCATCTTCCTTGAAACATAGGTAGTGAAATGAAGCCTGACATCTGGAGTGATGCTGCTGTCTTCCACACTTGGAGCCATGGATTGTAGAATCCTTGTTTTCAGTGGCAGGATCATTGACACAGATGGTGAAGTTTCAGTGCTCAGTAGAGATGGAACACTTTTGAGGGGTTTAAGCACCTGGAGGACCTCATCTGCCACTCTCACATCATCATCAGACAGGGTGACATTTGTCTTCAGGGTGTTGTGGGTCAATGCAGAGTATATAGCTGCCTGCTGCTCCAACATATCATAAGTGGAGTTCCACCTCGTTGGGACATCATGTATGAGCAGGCAGCTTTAGCATTTCTTGCTTTGTCTTAAGCACATGAGCAGCTGTTGTGCTTGGGTGGAAGTAAGAAACCTTCCTGATCCTCCCAAAGAGGCGCTCCATCCTATTGACTGAGATTCCCTTCTGTGATGCCAAATTCACTACATGTGCAAAGCACCTATCTGTGGTCCCAGTCCTGCCTCATTCTCTGTAATTATTTGATTTTTGGCATTATCACGTGTGACTGGGATATCTTTATCTTCCATTCCTCCACTGCTTGTGTCAGCACCTGCGCAAGGTGACTCTCGTAGAGGGGGCGTGTCTTCTCATCTCCCAGTCTGCTGTGATGAAGTGAGCGCTTATAGTTCCGCTGGACGTCCACCCGTCTGTCATGAGCGCAACAGCTGATGCTCGGGATAGTTCATCCACAACTTTTTTCTTCTCCTGCTCATAAGGATCTGGCACAATCTTATTGCTGAAGTGGGTGCGCGACGGGATGTCGTAACGTGGTTCAAGCACGTTCAGCATGTGTTTAAAACCCTCGTTTTGCACAACCGAGTCTGCACTTATAAACACACCGATTCAATGGCGGGGGCGTTCAAGCTCCTCCGTTACTCCGCTCGCCATGACCACGCTGTGTGTGGACTGAACGTGACAACAACTTTTTTTTGTTTGTTTCATATATCAAACCGCGGATCACCTCCCCCCCCCCACACACACATAGACCGCGCCTCTTTTCTTCTCTCCGGCTTGTGACAGAGGAAGATTCAGAAGAACGCGACACCGCAGCGCTTCTGTTTCTAGCCGATACTACATCAAAAGTAACGTAAAATAACGCAGTAACGCATCATGTAGTAACGGTAACTAAATTACTGAATAAAAAAAAATAACGCGTTAGATTACT
Organism: Nerophis lumbriciformis; assembly: GCF_033978685.3. NCBI lineage: Eukaryota > Metazoa > Chordata > Actinopteri > Syngnathiformes > Syngnathidae > Nerophis > Nerophis lumbriciformis. The sequence continues at coordinate 11,673,149 of NC_084556.2, read as the reverse complement.
AGTTACCGCCGAAACTAACGGCGTTACAGTAACGCGTTACAGTAACGCGTTACTTTGTAACGCGTTAGTCCCAACACTGTTTATGAGTATTAATCATGAAATGCTGTTAGTAGATGACAGAAATGCTAGTAAAAAGATACATTTTACGGACAGAAAGTTACAGGAATGTAAACTTTATCCAACGCTTACATCTCATTGTGCAAAATGTGAATGTTTAATGTGATCTCTGAAAGGATTACAGATTCTTTGGAACCTCCATCCAGACATACAATATTCGTACACAGCTCATGAAAAACAAGATTTTTTTGTTGTTTTCATTGTAAGTGGGTCAAATCACTTATATTAGAAAATAATTTCATGGAAATGAATGCTGTCTGATTGCTGTTGATTATAATAATTGGACATTCAACTTGTTATGATGTCACGTTTTGGACAAGTGTGCTGCACGTATGGCCATCTGATGTTGCTCACATGTGCTCCGCTTAATGCCCAGGAAGTTTTTGCGTTTGCTCAGACACATGACAAATTATAGGGTGCTGTTGAAAAAAAAAATAATAGAAAACTGAATTGTATTAAAACTGAAACACTTTACATCTAATTTATCGATTCCGGACACCCAAAAATATTAACACACAAAGCAGATTTTATAAAGAAAAATTACAATTACAAAATAGATCAAATGTATGTGTTTGGTTTGACGTTTCACATTTAAACTGATACAGTAACAATTACCTTGAAACAGTAACACTTTTCGGTACGTTGTGTGTTCATTTAACACATATCGTATATTGATAACTGTGCTGTCCAGTTGTATCATGTTTTCCTACACTTCTGAGTCCCACTTGCAAGTATGTATTCATTTCAGTTTGTCCTACGTGGGTTGCCGTAGTCAGGAAGTAGTCTTTTGGCATTAAGTTGAATTGGCCACTCTTGTCTTTTGTTGAGCTCTACACAGTGTTTATACTGTAAGTATTGTATTTATTACACTCTCGCTGTTTGACTGTAACTTGCATCTTAGTTGTAATGTTGCTTATCACATTTACAGGTGTTGAACTTGCCACGTAAAATTGCTGAATGTATATGTTATATCCAATGTAAATTAGAATCACGCTAGCATACTTTTGAGGGATTTTTTCAGGCCTGCTTGCTTTGTTGACATGAACACAAATTACCAAGAGGCAGTCCGCTATGAATAAGCTTCTTTGCCCGCCAAGTGTTCGAGCCTGTGTCTAGTCTGCACCAATCTGTGACGTCTCGTGCGGCAAAGGTATCAAAATATGGTCCAGTTTGCTTTTACGGGAGTAGTATCCATGGATTTTGGTCGGTACCTATGGATGTACCAAATTCAGTACCCATTCCGAGTTGCAACTTACCATGACGTCAGTGTGGTATTTCTCGCACTATGTGTGTGTGACGGTGAAGCACGACTGCTTTGTCCCGTGGAAATATCTGATTCGCTTTGCAGCATGGCGGTACGGTTGGATATAAATAGTGCTCCCCTAAAAGCTAAGAAACACTATCAACTATTGATTAACTGTCAGCACATGTTAGAGCTCAGTATCACTGGTCACTCTGCTCGCCATGTAAGCATGAGCCAACTCATTTTCTGGTGACAGAGACACACATAAAAAAGGCTGTAACAGTTTGTTTAGTGTGACGTCTTAACAAGGGTATTACAGTGGATTTAGTGTGACTATCCACTTCATAAAAGCTTTATTAGTAATGTGAACAAGTATGAATTACCGTATTGTTCGGACTATAGGGCGCACTTAAAAGCCTTTAATTTTTTTCAAAAATCACAGTGCGCCTTAAACCACGGTGCACCTAATCTACGTTATAATTTTGGTTGTGCTTACCAACCTCGAAGCAATTTTATTTGGTACAAGGTGTAATAATAAGTGTGACCAGTACATGGCAGTCACACATAAGAGATACGTGTGGACTGCAAGTTGATGCCCGTTCAATAAATGACACGAACAAGTACCCATAACCAAGCGACACCGAAACTTTGATGTTTCATTGTCGAGGATACAGAACATTACACACGGCGCTTAAAAATCTGTCAAAATGTCTTAGTACGACATTGGTTGGCTGAGAAAAATAGCCAACCATATATATATATATACGTGTATATGTAACTGCTGTGTACCCGTCCCGCCAAGAACCCACACACAGGCTGGATTGGATGATGTGGTTCTTTACTGGTAGCTGCAATGAGTGATCAGAACGCACATACACACAATATGTGGTTAGCACCTCTGCTGATTTCGATGTCATTAGCAGAGGACAGGAAGTCTGCTCATAAGCTTCCGGTTTGCGGTCATATTTACAGACTTTCAGGTACCAGCAGGTGGCGCAATTGGACCTCTCATTGCATAACAAAACAATATACATATTTTAGCAGGAATTTCACTCAAATAATCAAAGTATTTCTTATACCCGTTACATATATATATATATATATATAATATGACCCCTTTTCATGCACCTTATAATCCGATGCACCTTTTTGTATGAAAATAGACCCGAATAGACCCGCTCATCGGCAGTGCGCCTTATAATCCTGCCCCCTATGGTCCAAAAAGTACAATATATCTCAAGTATACCTAAAACAATGCATGATATTATTTTACTTGTGTGGACATGTAGTCTGCAGGATGAAAAAGTTTGATTGAGCTGTACATTTGATATGCTTTGCTAACGACATGTCGTGTTACACTCTGTGACAGGTGATGTCATCGCGCTGCCATGCATGCTGAGAGAGTGTGACATCACAGTGCGCCCGGCCTCCAGTGGCCTGACTACGCATGCAAGGAGCTGTGGGGTGATATGATTCCTGCTCAGGCAGTCTCTATCTGTCAGGTAGGACTGCAGAAAACATTGAGGTCAGTGTGCCACATATGGTGATGCATGCTTGCAACTCATTTTTGTTATCGGGAATTAGCAGAGTTATGATGACAACCATAGGCAGTGTCTTGCATTTAGATATAGGTCAGCATTAGAAATGGGAAGGAAATATCAGAAACATCTTGTGTACATGACCTTTCGGTGCAGGGATGTGTGTCCACAGGCGCTACATGCCACAAGCTCACTGACAGTGACAGCCATGAGTGGGAGGAGTGTGTGGTGTTGTGCGCCACTGTCCGTACACATCTGGCATCAACACTAAAGGGGAAAAATATATATAAATATATTTATTTAAGACACATGACATATTTCTATTTCTGTTTCCCTGCTTTCACTGCTTTACTATACACTGTAAAGCAAATGTGGCCTCATAATTAAAGGCCTACTGAAACCCACTACTACCGACCACGCAGTCTGATAGTTTATATATCAATGATGAAATCTTAACATTGCAACACATGCCAATACTTAGCTTACTAAAGTGCAATTTTAAATTTTGCGCACAATATCCTGCTGAAAACATCTCGGTATGATGACGCCTGCGCGTGACGTCACGGATTGTAGAGGACATTTTGGGACAGCATGGTGGCCAGCTATTAAGTTGTCTGTTTTCATCTGTGTTGGTGAATCTTTTGCAATTTGTTCAATGAACAATGGAGACAGCAAAGAAGAAAGCTGTAGGTGGGAAGCGGTGTATTGCGGCAGGTGTTGTGCCGAATAACGCACCCCCGCTGTAGAATGCACCCCCTGACTGTTGTGCCGGATAACACAGCCGGTGTTTCATTGTTTACATTCCCGAAAGATGACAGTCAAACTTTACCATTGGCCTGTGGAGAACTGGGACAACAGAGAATCTTACCAGGAGGACTTTGAGTTGGATGCGCAGACGCGGTACCGTGAGTACGTATGCAGCTGCGGCTTCCAAATATTTGATCGCTTGCCCGTACGTGCGTGCTGCTATGTGCATGTCACGTACGTAACTTTGGGGACTTTAGGGAAATATATGTGCTGTATGAACTTTGGGGAGGTGAACGGTACTTTGGGCTGTGGGATTGAGTGTGTTGTGCAGGTGTTTGAGTTGTATTGGCGGGTTATATGGACGGGAGGGGGGAGGTATTTGTTATGCGGGATTAATTTGTGGCATAATAAATATAAGCCTGGTTGTGTTGTGGCTAATAGAGTATATATATGTCTTGTGTTTATTTACTGTTTTAGTCATTCTCAGCTGAATATCAGGTCCCACCCGCCTCTCACAGCATCTTCCCTATCTGAATCGCTCCCACTGCCCTCTAGTCCTTCACTCTCACTTCCCTCATCCACAAATCTTTCATCCTCGCTCAAATTAATGGGGAAATCGTCGCTTTCTCGGTCCGAATCGCTCTCGCTGCTGGTGGCCGTGATTGTAAACAATGTGCAGATGTGAGGAGCTCCACAACCTGTGACGTCACGCTACTCATCTGCTACTTCCGGTACAGGCAAGGCTTTTTTATCAGTGACCAAAAGTTGCGAACTTTATCGTCGATGTTCTCTACTAAATCCTTTCAGCAAAAATATGGCAATATCGCGAAATGATCAAGTATGACACATATAATGGACCTGCTATCCCCGTTTAAATAAGAAAATCGCATTTCAGTAGGCCTTTAACACCTGGATAAAAGTGCCAACCCTGGAGGGTATTGAGGATTTGGAAAGCGAAATTAATCCAAATGACAGCATTTCTAATGTTATAAGTCCCAAATCACATGGGAGTCACACACACTCTGGTTCTAGTAGATTGAGTACCTCCTCAGCTCGCGGACAGGCAGAGGCCAAAAGGGCTGCCCTCACTGTCCGCTCTGCAGCTCTAAAGGAAATACATGCATTGGAAGAGGAGGAGAAAAGAATCAGAAAGAAAAAGGAAATGATGGACCTGGATACTCAATTGGCAGCTGCTGATGTGAAATTAGCAGTTTTAAAAGCTCCCAGCCTTCATGCTTCCTCCCATACAGCATTTGATGGCATGAGCTCCTACTTAAAGAGAACCAAGGAACAACCAGTCACTCTCAACCCCCGGGCTAAAGCACCAGTCACTCTCAACCCCCAGGCTAAAGACTATCAACCTCTCACACAGCAGCAGTCAAGCCAAGCTTCACCACCACCTCCGCCACAGTCTATACACCATCCATCTGAGCAACAACAAATAACAGCATTGCAAGCACAATATAGGACACCACTTCCCATTCAACCACCCACATTTTGGCAAGAGCAACAGTCCATGCTTTCACACCCTAAACCCATTCAGGTACAACTGCAACCACCACCTTCTGTACCAAAACAGCAGCAGGTCTCTTGGAATACAGTGCAGTACCATAGCCCTACAACCCACATGGACCCCCCTGTACAGCAATCAAGGCAAGTTAACATTTCCCCTCCAACCAATGGCCATACTTGCCAATCTTGAGACCTCCGATTTCGGGAGGTGGGGGGTGGGGGCTTGGTTGGGGTTGGGGTGGGGCGTGGTTGGGGGCGTGGTTGGGGGCATGGTTAAGAGGGTAGGAGTATATTGACAGCTAGAATTCACCAAGTCAAGTATTTCATACATATATATATATATATATATATATATATATATATATATATATATATAAATATATATATATATATATATATATATTTATATATATATATATAGATATCTACATCCTGAAAATATGCAAACAAAACTGTGTTTAGATAATTGATACTTCAAACTTGCATAAATAATTATTAAGGAATATAACATAACTTGGCTTCTGAGAGTTTCATAATGTAATGAATAAAATGCTAAAGTTGTTGATAAACAAGCAATTATTTTAATATTTAAATATGGTCATTTTAAATGAATTATTATGATAATTTAAAATCAATTATTTCAAATATGTTTATTTTAATGTATAATTCTATGGCTGGATGTAATAAGGAGTCAGGAAAAAATACAAATAAAAATACAATTAATTTTGATGTTTTTAGCAAAATATAGTAAACATGTATTTAGTTTTTTTTTTTTTTTAATAATAAATATATTTATTTTTAGGTAAGATAAACATAATAATACAATTTATCTATAGTCTGTATGATTTAGTTCTTGTCACCCTGTTGTCCTCCCGTCATGAAAAAAGGGTTTCCTCACTCAGGTCCGCATGGAGCTGGAGGGGGCGTGCCTTCCAGCTACGGCTGAAAATCGGGAGATTTTCGGGAGAATATTTGTCCCGGGAGGTTTTCGGGAGAGGCGCTGAATTTCGGGAGTCTCCCGGAAAATTCGGGAGGGTTGGCAAGTATGCCAATGGCACCCCTACTTTATGTGAGTTATTGCACAGGCAAAATGAGATTGCAACATTGCAAACGTCGTTGCAAACTTCTCATCTACTCCCACCAAGGGAGATTCCCTATTTTGACGGTGATCCATTACTGTACAGAACCTTTTGTCAGAGCATTTGTGCAATGCATTGAGAAGAACACAAGCAACAAAGGAGACTGTTTGTACTATCTGGAAACGTACACGAGGGGTCAACCTAAAGAACTGGTGTGTAGATGTCAACACATGCCCCCAGATAGAGGCTATGAAATGGCAAAGTATTTGTTGGAAAAACACTTCGGTGACCAGTACCAGATAACAGCAGGTTACATGAAGAAAGTGTTTAACTGGCCTTTAGTTAAGTCTGAAGATGTACGAGCTCTGCAAGCCTACTCTCTTTACCTTCGAGAATGTTGCACTGCCATGGAAAACGTGCAGTACATCCAGGAACTTAATATGCCAGCCAACATGAAAACTGTAATCTTCAAGCTGCCGTACCAGCTGCGAGAAAGCTGGAGAGTCTCTGCATGCAACATATTGGAAAACCACCATCGCAGACCTCAGTTCTCAGACATTGTTGCATTTATTGAGCGACAGGTAAAAATGGTCTCAGACCCAGTCTTTGGAGACATCCAGAATGCACCACAGAGTACAGGAAGTAAACCTGTAAAAGCAACAAAATCACAAGGTAAACCCAAATTCCAAGGTAGCAGTTTTGCCACAACCATTAAAATCGAAACCCCCTGATGCGGAAAATAAAACCAGATTCAAACCTGAAATTTTTGATTGAAAGAAACAGCTGTTCCAAATGTGTCCACTGGATGCCGCAATAGCAATTCTTTGTATCTTTGTAGATGATGCTACATATGTACAAAATAAACCACATGATGTTAGTACATCAGTCGGGGAAAATGATCAAACTACATAAATAACATCCTGTAATTTGATTTTGATATAATTTTTTTATCTTGATGGATTGGAAATTAACACCTAATAAGTTGACTGATGAACATTGACACATAATTTATTCAGAAAATATAAATAACGACAAATAAAGTATATATACTATTAACCGCAACAGGTAATTTTGTTTAGTACAGTAGCATTGCTAACCCAACAAGGGACTCCTCCCAATAGCTCCACCCACTCGGCAGATGACTTTATGAATTTCTTTAATAAGAAAATTTAACTCATTAGAAAGGAGATTAAAGACAACGCATCCCAGCTACAACTGGGTTCTATTAACACAGATACAACTGTATCTACGATGGATACTGCAATACAAAATAGTCTCTCTCTTTTTGATGAAATAACATTATAAGAACTATTACGGCGTGTAAGTGGGATAAAACAAACAACATGTTTACTTGACCCACTTCCTGGGAAACTTATCAAGGAGCTTTTTGTATTATTAGGTCCATCAGTGCTAAATATTATAAACTTATCACTTTCCTCTGGCACTGTTCCCCTAGCATTCAAGAAAGCGGTTATTCATCCTCTGCTCAGAAGACCTAACCTTGATCCTGACCTCATGGTAAACTACCGACCGGTGTCCCACCTTCTCTTTATTTCGAAAATCCTCGAAAAAATTGTCGCACAGCAGCTAAATGAACACTTAGTGTCTAACAATCTCTGTGAACCTTTTCAATCCGGTTTCAGGGCAAATCACTCTACGGAGACAGCCCTCGCAAAAATGACTAATGATCTACTGCTAACGATGGATTCTGATGCGTCATCTATGTTGCTGCTTCTTGATCTTAGCGCTGCTTTCGATACCGTCGATCATAATATTTTATTAGAGCGTATCAAAACACGTATTGGTATGTCAGACTTAGCTTTGTCGTGGTTTAACTCTTATCTTACTGACAGGATGCAATGCGTCTCCCATAATAATGTGACCTCGGACTATGTTAAGGTAACGTGCGGAGTTCCTCAGGGTTCGGTTCTTGGCCCTGCACTCTTTAGTATTTACATGCTGCCGCTAGGCGACATCATACGCAAATACGGTGTTAGCTTTCATTGTTATGCTGATGACACCCAACTCTACATGCCCCTAAAGCTGACCAACACGCCGGATTGTAGTCAGCTGGAGGCATGTCTTAATGAAATTAAACAATGGATGTCCGCTAACTTCTTGCAACTCAACGCCAAGAAAACGAAAATGCTGATTATCGGTCCTGCTAAACACCGACATTTATTTAATAATATCACCTTAACATTTGACAACCAAACAATTACACAAGGCGAATCAGTAAAGAATCTGGGTATTATTTTCGACCCAACTCTCTCCTTTGAGTCACACATTAAGAGTGTTACTAAAACGGCCTTCTTTCATCTCCGTAATATCGCTAAAATTTGTTCTATTTTATCCACTAGTGACGCTGAGATCATTATTCATGCGTTCGTTACGTCTCGTCTCGACTACTGTAACGTATTATTTTCGGGTCTCCCTATGTCTAGCATTAAAAGACTACAATTGGTACAAAATGCGGCTGCTAGACTTTTGACAAGAACAAGAAAGTTTGATCATATTACGCCTATACTGGCTCACCTGCACTGGCTTCCTGTGCACTTAAGATGTGACTTTAAGGTTTTACTACTTACGTATAAAATACTACACGGTCTAGCTCCGTCCTATCTTGTCGATTGCATTGTACCATATGTCCCGGCAAGAAATCTGCGTTCAAAGAACTCCGGCTTATTAGTGATTCCCAGAGCCCAAAAAAAGTCTGCGGGCTATAGAGCGTTTTCTATTCGGGCTCCAGTACTATGGAATGCCCTCCCGGTAACAATTAGAGATGCTACCTCAGTAGAAGCATTTAAGTCCCATCTTAAAACTTATTTGTATACTCTAGCCTTTAAATAGCCCCCCTGTTAGACCAGTTGATCTGCCGTTTCTTTTCTTTTCTCCTCTGCTCCCCTTTTCCTTGTGGAGGGGGGGGCACAGGTCCGGTGGCCATGGATGAAGCGCTGGCTGTCCAGAGTCGGGACCCGGGGTGGACCGCTCGCCTGTGCATCGGCTGGGAACATCTCTGCGCTGCTGACCCGTCTCCGCTTGGGATGGTGTCCTGCTGGCCCCACTATGGACTGGACTCTTATTATTATGTTGGATCCACTATGGACTGGACTCTCACAATATTATGTCAGACCCACTCGACATCCATTGCTTTCAGTCTCCCCTAGAGGGGGGGGGGGGGGGGGGGGTTTCCCACATATGCGGTCCTCTCCAAGGTTTCTCATAGTCATTCACATCGACGTCCCACTGGGGTGAGTTTTTCCTTGCCCTTATGTGGGCTTTGTACCGAGGATGTCGTTGTGGCTTGTGCAGCCCTTTGAGACACTTGTGATTTAGGGCTATATAAATAAACATTGATTGATTGATTGATTGATAATTATAAAAAAAATAAAAACAACATGATTTGTACAATTTCAGAATGTGCTTGTTCTTTAAACAAAACAAAAAAATCTGAAGTTGTCTTTAATTTTGTCACACCTGGGTGAAGTCTTGTCAGGGTTTCGTCTGTTGTCATGTTGTCTTGCCATTTCCTGTTTTATTTTGAAAGGTTAACTCTCCCTCTCGTTTCAGGTCACTTGCTCTTCCTCCTGTTTCACTGATCTGATGTCTCTCCTGATTGCCTGATTGTTCCCACCTGTGTCACACTCCCTCATGTGTATAAATGTCTCGTCTTCCTCTTTTCTTGTGCCAGAGTGTCTCGTTACTTCATGTGCGTACCTCCAGCGTTTCCTTGCCATAGCATTGTCCACAGCCACAGCCACGTTTCTTGTATCTTTTTTGGATCCATGGGAGTATTTTGATTTGTAAGTTTTCTCAGGTAAGAATAGCTTCCTAGCATCACCTCCATTGGAGCGGCTTTTGTTATACTTAGTAGTTTTTTGTTCATAGCCCCTTTTTCCCTCCGTAGACGGAGCGTTTTTGAGTTATTGATATTTTTGTTAGTTTAGAGCTCAGGTCAGTTTTGTTTTTATAGCCTGTTTGTTTCTCCTGTTTTGGACCCTTTCCCTTGTCCAAATAAATATATTGTCTTCAAATCCTGCATCTGTGTTCAGAGTCCTGTTCTGGTCGTGACAATTTTCAAGTTATCGTGCCGTGATTTTACCAGTCCGGGCCACTTGGGATTAGATTTTTCTCCATGTGGCCCCCGACCTAAAATGAGTTTGACACCCCTGGTTTAGGTAACACTCTTACCAAAAAACTAGGGCGGTTTGCCGACCCCCGAGCTAGGTCAACATACCAAGAACAGACAGGAGACATAGTCCAGCCACAGAAGCCTTGGAAGTACAAACATTTTGATGGGAAAACAGGAAGAGAAAGGCAAAAAACAAAGAAGCGTGACATAACTAGTCTGAATCATTTTCAGAAAGATTTTAGCATACAACTTATGCATTTACTGATGTTTGGTGCTGCTCAACACAACTTTACACATTGTGATGTCTCATCTAAAAAGGACATTTTGTAACTCACTGCAGAGATGACTCACATCGTAGAGCTTGAGTGTGTAATTAATTAGCTGGTCCATGCAGTCGATGGACCACCTTGACTTCCTGCGTCCTAGCCACACATTTACTCCGACAAATAATGTTTAGAAGTAATCCGTCTCTTCATATATCTTTGCACTGACGTTTGGCTCGCTTGGGTGATTAATGCCAGCGACATTGCGCTCTCGCTCGAGCTAATTCTATTTGTTTGCCTGTACCCGCTCACGGTGTCGGAATTACAACAGGATACATGAAACATGTCATAAATATCAATGACTGAATGTGATTGGGGCTGTGTAGAAATCATTTTACACTTGGATGGAGACAGTAACTCTGAGCAGCAAATGGCATTTAGTCAAGTGCAAGATGAGACAGAAAATATGCAGTTTGCGTATGGGGAGTCTGTCATTTTCTGCACCTATTCGTCTTTCGATCAGCATCTATGTTTTTTGTCTGTCCATTCCTGCATTCCGTTGTACGTGTCAAGGCCTTGAAAGATGCTTTTGTGTCAATTTCTCCATACATGCAAGACATAAGGAAGAATCGAGACACTGTTTCTCTCTCGCCTATGCTGTGGACAACTTTGTCAAGCTCGGGGAGAGAGTGACTGCTGCGTCCATGTCTGCTATTTAAAAAAATAGAAAAGGAAAAATGACACATCAAAGAGATCAGAAAGAGACACCAAGGTGTCTCCACAAAACAACAACACACGCAACACCTCCGCAAAACAACCCAAGTCCAGACGGGAAAAAATGGCACTGACTGCATTTGTACCTAAGTTAAGTCCATCAGACCGACAAGAGTCCGTATTTACTGGTGACATGTCCCAGATTCTCTGGCTGGTTCATGTTTTGGTCCCTAAGACCCCGTTTACACTAAGCCGGATAAGGTTATCCAGGGTAAATTACACTTAACCTTATCCGTGTCCACACACAACAATGCCACCGTATAAGACCCCCTACACCCTTCCTTCCGCCGGCGCAACATGACCTAGTACGCATGCGCGGAAAATGCACACGTCATAGTCACCTCCACTGTTGCTTTGTGTGCAAGTTCTTAAATTTAACTTATCTGAACCATATCCAGTGTTGTGGTATTTCAATTAACTGGAATCCAGTGTGCTGTGGGGCCCTCTTGTAGTAAATCACAAATTATTACAATCTTTATTAGACACGTAAACAATGTGATAAAGAACATTTTACATCAATCAATCTAGGGATCTAGATATCTGGTCAGGACACTCATCACTCTTTTGTCTTCACCTTCATTGTCCATTCGTTTTTGGTGACTTTATAGACTCTGGACCTAGACGTTGAGTCTGGGACATACGTGGCGGACAATAACTGATACACTCGGCTTTGCCAGTCCAAATGCATTCAATGTTTGCCGTAGTTTTCCCTCGTCTTCCCTCGACAGCCAGGTAATACAAAGCACACGCTACCTTTTTTATCATATCCACGGGAGCTCGCATTCTCATTGTCTCTCCTTCGACAAATGGACAAAGTTTTTTGCTAAGTAGAATCACAGCTGACGTTCGAAAGTGCTCTTGCCGTCTGAGAAGTGTTGTATCCCAAATAGCTGCAATCGCTTTCTCTTAAGGTATTCATGTGTGATTTCCACAGGTGTCTGTACATGTAGAAGGAGAAACACGGGCATGTCTGGATGACTAGCCTCCATATTTCCAGTGGTAAGCTCCGAGTTACGAAACCGCTTTATTGTTATTATGTGGCGCGTTCTTTCACTTCCTCTCCGAACTCAGTTTGTAAACGATCAATGAGGCCATACAAAGCTAAGTGCCGTAGATTCAAGAAATACACGGCGCACTTAGCCGTGTAAAAAATTGTCCGAGGAGGGGGACCTTAAACGCTGGTTTAGTGTGGCTGAAACGGGGCTTAGGCTAAATAATTATTCGTTTAAGGGGTTAAACGACTTAGTGTAGACATGGCCTAAATCCCTTTAACGCTTTCTCTCCGAGCCTATCTCAGCTGCATTCAGGCGGTAGGCGGGGTACACCCTGAACAAGTCGCCACCTCATCACAGGGCCAACACAGATAGACAGACAACATTCACACCCCAATTTAGTGTCGCCAATCTACCTATCCCCTGGTGCATGTCATTGGAGGTGGGAGGAAGCCGGAGTACTCGGAGGGAACCCACGCAGTCACGCGGAGAACATGCAAACTCCACACAGAAAGATCCCGAGCGCAAGATCGAACCCCGGACCTTCGTAATTGTGAGGCAGATGCACTAACCCCCCTATCACCGTGCTACCCTGCTACACATATTCAATACCTATGTGCAAATGGACACATTTTAATCGGATTAAAAGCATAACCAGAATAAAAATGCTTCATGTAAACACGCCATTCGGAATATTCTGACCCGATCACACACACTTTCATTCTGATCAAGACGGGTGGTTTATGCCAAAAGTCAATCAGATTGTAGCGCATTAGAATTATCCTTACTGCGCATGTCTTTGATGTCAGATACACTTATGTGGTGGAGCGGGGACTGAGTTTAATAGTCTCGAAATGTAGCGATTGTCTTGCTCCCCACATTCAACATGTACAGAAGTTACGTTATATACTGATGAATTTCTAGCTTTAAAACAAAACTATGGTATGGAATGTCATGTGCCGATTTAACAAAGAAGGGATCCAGTTGTCGTCTTATCAAGCTGTTTTATTCACGACATTACAGCTACTCCAAGTGCTTACTGCTAGCCTCAAACAACATGAAGATGCACCGCAACCCGTACATAATCACAACATAAAAAGCACAGAACAGCTCCATTTCAAAAATAGAGGTGAAACAAAAGTAGTGAACAGAAGGAAAACATTTTAAATAAATACCGTGATAACCATTGTCTGATGCAGGAAAATGCACGTCATAATCAGATAATTTTTTTCAGGGTCCATGTGCACAGTAACATTCTAATCCGAATGATGATCAAATTAAATAAATGTTGTCCATGTACACGTGGCTCATGATTGAACATGAAATCATAAGGTGTTTTAAGTCTTTGATCATCAGACACTCTTGCTGACCGGCCCAGTCAGGGGTAATCAGCCTGATCTCTCTGGTGTAACGGAGGCCAGCGAGTGTGGCTCGGCCATGTTTGTATTAGTAAAGCTCACTCCCTGACGACCTCGAGAATAGTGCTGGCTTTCGAGTTGATAACCCGGGCTTTCAGCTCGATAATTAGCACGCTCATCTCTCATGCTGACGACCCAGGTTTAAGTCCCGTGCGGACAGGAAAAGGCAGGAACTGAACCAGTCGGGTTACACTGGCATGAGCAACATTGAACCCTTCTGACAAACAGCTTATGGAATTAAGCCTCAGTTTGTTTGAGCACAGCTGCAGAAGGGACTGGCTGATGGTTCTCTTTAGCACTTCCACATTTGTCATGGGGACCTCATGGGAAAACGGGACCAAAGAAGTTGCGGCAAGACTCCATGCTGCTACAGTACATCCATCTGTAAGTCAGGGTGTAAGGTTGCTCTTGGTTTGTTGGAGTGTGGTTGAATCCCTTATAGATCCGTCAAAGATATAGCCCAGGCTCTCGATAGGCTTTTCAGTCCCTGTTGTAACTGGTGTGCCTCCTCTGGAAAAGCATAATTGATCGTCCGCTTTGCCTTCAGGGCCAAAGATCTGGGCTTGAAATAAATCCTTGCCATCTGCACCCTAGGGACAAAGTTGCCACCACTCTAAGGTTGTCCATAAATGCTCTTATAACAAGCTATTGTGTACAAGATATAGACACGGGGATCCTACAAGTCGCACCAGCTGACTTCGCCATCATTTTTATGCCCAGGAAGAATATTATGCAGCAGGTGATTATTCCTTTTCCCAGAAGTTCCTCATTCGTCATTCATCCAGACGTCTTTTTGCCCATTTATCCGTTTGTCCATTCATGTGTCTGTCTACATCTATTCGCCAGTTCACAGATTCATCTGTCTATCAGTCCTGCCAACCATTCATCCATTAATCTTCTCATTCAGCCATCTTCGTGCATGTCTGCTTGACAGTGTCTCCATGCATCCAATTATCGTTCCATTCATGTATCTGTCTCTTTTAATCTGTTCACATGTATGTCTGTCAATTCACCCATCAAACCATCTGTTTTGGTGTACGCCTGTTGATGCCTTAATCCATTTGTACATTAATGTCTCAATCTGTTTACATACATACATACATACATACATACATACATGCAACCATCAAGGTACCGTTTCTCTGTCACCTTGTACTCTGGAGCAAATTCCAATGCTTGGGAGGGAGTGTCTGCTGTGGTGTACAGTCTTTACATCTATTCATTTGTTTGTCCATTCATCTATTTGTCTGTACATCTACTAGTTGACATATCCAGCCAGCCATCTTTTGCCGAAAAATCCATCCAAATATCTGTTTGTCCATCCATTCATCTGCTTGTCCATTCATGTAGTCTATTTATCTGTACATCTCTCCACTGGTTCATATGTACACCCATCTCACCATGTATCTTAGTGTCTGCCTCTGCATCCATTCACCTATTTTCCTAGTCCTATGCTCCTATTTACACGCGCCAGCAACTGATAACAATAACAACAACAGTACTTGTAAATTGGTGTATTAAGTCAAGCAGAGGCGGGCTAAAATGAGCTTCCTCATTACACTGAGGTGACTCTGAAGCCTGTTTAAGCAGCAATAATTACTCTGCTAGTGCATGCCAGCCGATAGAGCCATTGTCCATTTAGCGGACAAGGAACACTTGCTAAATACACAAGTTCAGCAGTGATTCGTATACATCATGGGTGTCAAACTCTGGCCCGCCGTGTAATTTCACTTGGCCCGTGAGGGGATATCAAATTACAAACCCCGTTTCCATATGAGTTGGGAAATTGTGTTAGATGTAAATATAAACGGAATACAATGATTTGCAAATCCTTTTCAACCCATATTCAATTGAATGCACTACAAAGACAACATATTTGATGTTCAAACTGATAAACTTTAAATTTTTTTTGCAAATAATAATTAACTTAGAATTTCATGGCTGCAACACGTGCCAAAGTAGTTGGGAAAGGGCATGTTCACCACTGTGTTACATCACCTTTTCTTTTAACAACACTCAATAAACGATTGGGAACTGAGGAAACTAATTGTTGAAGCTTTGAAAGTGGAATTCTTTCCCATTCTTGTTTTATGTAGAGCTTCAGTCGTTCAGCAGTCCGGGGTCTCCGCTGTTGTATTTTACGCTTCATAATGCGCCACACATTTTCGATGGGAGACAGGTCTGGACTGCAGGTGGGGCAGGAAAGTACCCGCACTCTTTTTTTACGAAGCCACGCTGTTGTAACACGTGCTGAATGTGGCTTGGCATTGTCTTGCTGAAAGAAGCAGGGGTGTCCTTGAAAAAGACGGCGCTTAGATGGCAGCATATGTTGTTCCAAAACCTGTATGTACCTTTCAGCATTAATGGTGCCTTCACAGATGTGTAAGTTACCCAAGCCTTGGGCACTAATGCACCCCCATACCATCACAGATGCTGGCTTTTGAACTTTGCGTCGATAACAGTCTGGATGGTTCGCTTCCTCTTTGGTCCGGATGACACAATGTCGAATATTTCCAAAAGCGGGGGTGTATATTGTAGCGTTCCGGAAGAGTTAGTGCTGCAAACGGTTTTGGGTATTTGTTCTGTTGTGTTTATATTGTGTTACTGTGCGGATGTTCTCCCAAAATGTGTTTGTCATTCTTGTTTGGTGTGGATTCACAGTGTGGCGTATATTTCTAGCAATGTTAAAGTTGCTTATACGGCCACTCTCAGTGTAAACTGTATCGCTGTTGATGAAGTATGCTTTGCATTTACGTGAGTGTGCGTACAGGAGCCGCTCATATCTTGTGACTGGGCGGGCACGTTGTTAGAAGGGATGAAAAGCGGACATGACGTCAGCTCGTAGAGGACTTTAAAAGCAGTGCCTGTAAAGCACGCCCCTAAGACTGTGGAATACGAGATATAATGACTTATGAACACCTCCGTTCGATAATGAAGGTTGCCTCAGCTCAAAGCCTGAGCCCCGACATTAATGAACTAGCATCCAAGAAAAGATGGCAGGTATCTGGCTTGGGCACATCAGATTAGATCAGTGTGTTGCAAACTGAGCAGTTTAAAGTCCTGAATGGTTGGTTTATTCATTATTTTATTTTCAAATTTATTAGCCTGTGGAAAAAGTTAATGTTGATATTTACCTCAGAAGGCTGCAAATAGAAAAGAAAATTGTATTTGATATGCCATTGATATTTTTAAAAAATTATTATTTGAAACTCAATTTTGCATGTCACTGTAAAGTTGTTCAATATTTAATGCAAAACTTGCTTGGGTCCCTATTAAAAGGTTAATTTGTTCAACCTTGGCCCGCGGCTTTGTTCAGTTTTAAATTTTGGCCCACTCTGTATTTCAGTTTGACACCCCTAGTCTTCACAAGAACAGCCCCTGAAGTATAAATTGTCACTCCATAGCCTCTGCCAAGCATCTGTAATTGGACCAAATTAGGCTAAACAGACCACCCAAAACAAAGATACACATAAATAGTGTATAGGGGATAATTGGGCTTTAGGAACTTTCCTGGCTGTCTTTCTCTCTCTCTCTCTCTCTCTCTCTCTCTCTCTCTCTCTGTCTCTCTCTCTCTCTCTGCGGCTTTATTGTGGAGCAGTCTTAACTTTAAAGTTCAGTTTGTTTTATCTCGCCGCCCGCTGCTACTTAGAACTGCCGGTGTGTAAAATTGCCCACTGTAGATTTTTAAAAAGACATTAGCCCTGAGTGTTGCACCTCATTTATCCTGTGTTTTCGTTTCCCATCTCACCTGTGGTGTATTTCCTCCTCAGCTAAACTACAGTCATTGTTAGGTAAAGGGGTGATGTTAAAAAATATATATATATATATATATTAGTTTGCTGACAATCAGAAAGTCCTCATTTCACTCCTTCCTTGCTTCCTTTCTATTTCACATTCTCCCATCTTTTCCTTCTACTCTCCCTTCTCTTATATGTAATGGAGAGGCGACATTATTAGAGAAGACGAGGTGCATAGCTGTGCAGACGCATTTTGTAATGAACAGCATCCAGAGGTGCCTTCACCGTCAACAAGCCATCTCAGGTAATGGAATTCATAATTGCTGTGACTGATGGGGTGTAAGCGTGGAATTGATCTTGGGAGCTGGTGCAATCTGCTCCTCCTTCGTGCATGTGTTTTTGATCATCCCCAGAGGTGCACATTTCAATTTTTGTTTTGCAAGCTTCTGTTTTAATATAAATAATACAATACTTTAGCTTCATCATCTAACAACTTATCTTTTGATTTACATTCTGGAGTTGTCCTCCTGGGTGTGTCTACCGGGAGGATATCATACATAACCTCATTGGGATTGTAGCCGATGTTTATCTCCTGGAAATGACATTAGCAGTTTCCATCGCAGGGGACTAACCTAATTTGCTCCTTGATTGTGCTCGCAGGCAGCATTTTTGGGGGGTAAATAACTGACGAGGGAATCAGCGAGGTGGGGACAAAAGTAAAACAGAAACATGAGGACGTATTAGAATTATTTGTGGGTCCATTTTGCTGTCAATGACTGGCAAATACAAAACCCAAATCCAGTGAAGTTGGCACGTTGTG
Source organism: Nerophis lumbriciformis (assembly GCF_033978685.3). Taxonomy (NCBI): domain Eukaryota; kingdom Metazoa; phylum Chordata; class Actinopteri; order Syngnathiformes; family Syngnathidae; genus Nerophis; species Nerophis lumbriciformis. Next base: position 11,654,777 of record NC_084556.2, on the reverse strand, counting down.
TAAATCGTAAATCAAAACAGAATACAATGATTTGCAAATCCTTTTCAACTTATATTCAATAGAATAGACTGCAAAGACAGAATATTTAATGTTCGTACTGAGAAACATTTTTTTTTTTTTTGCAAATAATCGTTAACTTAGAATTTAATGGCAACACATTGCAAAAAAGTTGGCACAGGGGCATTTTTACCACTGTGTTACATGGCCTTTCCTTTTAACAACACTCAGTAAACATTTGGGAACTGAGGAGACCAATTTTTTAACCTTTCAGGTGGAATTATTTCCCATTCTTGCTTGATGTACAGCTTAAGTTGTTCAACAGTCCGGGGTCTCCGTTCTGGTATTTTACGCTTCATAATGCGCCACACATTTTCAATGGGAGACAGGTCTGGACTACAGGCACTCTTTTACTCCTAAGCCACGCTGTTGTAACACGTGCAGAATGTGGCTTAGCATTGTCTTGCTGAAATAAGCAGGGGCGTCCATGAAAAATACGTTGCTTGGATGGCAATATATGTTGCTCCAAAACCTGTATGTACCTTTCAGCATTAATGGTGCCTTCACAGATGTGTAAGATACCCATGCCTTGGGCACTAATACACCCCCATACCATCACAGATGCTGGCTTTTGAACTTTGCGCCTATAACAATCCGGATGGTTCTTTTCCTGTTTGGTCCGGAGGACATGACGTTCACAGTTTCCAATAACAATTTGAAATGTGGACTCGTCAGAACACTTTTACACTTTGCATCAGTCCATCTTCGATGAGCTGAGGCCCAGCGAAGCCGTTGCATTTCTGGGTGTTGTTGATAAATGGCTTTTGCTTTGCATAGTAGAGTTTTAACTTGCACTTACAGATGTAGCGACGAACTGTAGTTACTGACAGTGGTTTTTTGAAGTGCTCCTGAGCCCATGTGGTGATATCCTTTACACACTGATGTTGGTTTTTGTTGCAGTACCGCCTGAGGGATTGAAGGTCACAGGCCGGGTTTTCTCCAGATTCTCTGCACCTTTTGATGATATTACAGACTGTAGATGGTGAAATCCCTAAATGCCTTGCAATAGCTCGTTCAGAAATGTTGTTCTTAAACTGTTCGACAATTTGCTCACGCATTTGTTCACAGAGTGGTGACCCTCGCCCCATTCTTGTTTGTGAATGACCCACCTGTTCCCAATTAGCCTGTTCACCTGTGGAATGTTCCAAATAAGTGTTTGATGAGCATTCTTCAACTTTCTCAGTCTTTTTTGCCACATCAAATTCCAAATAAGCTAATATTTGCAAAAAAATACGTGCCAATTTTACTGGTTTCGGGGTTTGTTTATCTTAGTCATGCTGTTAAGCCAAAAATCAACAGTCCAGCCATAAGTGCTATTTCTTTTGAAGCCCTGGATTTAAAAAAGAAAGATTAATATGTCAAACTGATGTCAAATTAAGCTCTGTTATTTCTGAGAGCGACAGAAAGTTATTCTGCGGGGCAAATAACAAAATCTTATTTTAAAATGTCTTTCCCGCCGGGACAGCAGAAGAAAGGGCAGACTTGGTAGCCTCTCGGATGTATTTGACACAGGAGGCCTACTCAATTGTTGCGAGTATTAATAATGTTCTCATAAAAATGTCTGGGAGATGATACTTCCTGTAGATAATCCGGGGTGATGTGTGTCTCTCTTCAGGTCCGTGGCCAACCCTGAAGGTCTCCGCACATAACACTGAATCTATACTTTTGATATGAAACGTGTTAACGGTGCATGTTTTACATGAACATGTATGCAGATTAATAAAACCCTTGGTTTCCTTATAAATATCAAGGCCCAATCAATTGCCACCTGAACACCTCAAGTTAAACACAGACAAACACACTCGCACAGACTACGCAGCATATATAATGCCCTGTCTTGCAGATACTAAATGAATTGAAAGATAAGGAAGATTTAAAAAAATAATCTAATAAATAAAATAAGTACAAAATAAATTGCATGACGCAATTAATTTATTTATATTTATATAAATAAAAAATAAAAATAAAATAAAAAATGAAATAAAATAAATAAATATATATATATATATATATATATATATATATATATATATATATATATATATATATATATATATGTATATATATATATATATATATATATATATATATATATGATCTCGGGCCCTGAGAAGCCGGCGCCGTTTCTGGATGTTGTTGATTAATGGCTTTTGCTTTGCATAGTAGAGCTTTAACTTGCACTTACAGATGTAGCGACAAACTGTATTTAGTGACAATGGTTTTCTGAAGTGTTCCTGAGCCCATGTGGTGATATCCTTTACAGATTGATGTCGGTTTTTGATACAGTGCCGTCTGAGGGATCAAAGGTCACGGTCATTCAATGTTGGTTTCCGGCCATGCCGCTTACGTGGAGTGATTTCTCCAGATTCTCTGAACCTTTTGATGATATTATGGACCGTAGATGTTGAAATCCCAAAATGTCTTGCAATTGCACTTTGAGAAACGTTGTTCTTGAACTGTTTGACTATTTGCTCACGCAGTTGTGGACAAAGGGGTGTACTTCGCCCCATCCTTTCTTGTGAAAGACTGAGCATTTTTTGGGAAGCTGTTTTTATACCCAATCATGGCACCCACCTGTTCCCAATTAGCCTGCACACCTGTGGGATGTTCCAAATAAGTGTTTGATGAGCATTCCTCAACATTATCAGTATTTATTGCCACCTTTCCCAACTTCTTTGTCACGTGTTGCTGGCATCAAATTCTAAAGTTATTGATTATTTGCAAAAAAAAAAAAAAGTTTATCAGTTTGAACATCAAATATGTTGTCTTTGTAGCATATTCAACTGAATATGGGTTGAAAATGATTTGCAAATCATTGTATTCCGTTTATATTTACATCTAACACAATTTCCCAACTCATATGGAAACGGGGTTTTTTGCTGGCCCGCCGATTATTTACAGCGGTGGTGCCGCGGTACACCGCTAATTCTCATACTTGCCAAACCTCCCGGGAGACTCCCAAATTTCAGTGCCCCTCCCGAGAATTGTAACGTCCCCTTTTCGTCCAGTCCAACGAGTGCTGGCTCAGTTACATAATATGTGCGGCTTTGGTACGCACACAGAAGTGAATGCAACGCATACTTGATCTTCAGCGATACAGGTTACACTGGGGGTGCCAGTATAAAAACCTTTAACATTGTTAGAAATAAAATAAAAAAATAAAATAAAATAAATAAATATATATATATATGTATATGTATATATATAATAAACTAATAAGATTAGCTGTTGATTAATTAATCACAGTATTATAATAAACAATTTCATTTAAGATATCTATTAAAAGGTAAGGGTCATTTATTTCACAAACAAAGGAGATAGTGTAGATGTCCCCCTAAATGAACGCTTAAAGTTGCATTGTTTTTCAAACAAATATAGTATTTCCTTCCCTCCATGCATGCATGACTCATACGCTAAAAAAAAAAAACGGGCTTTAAAAATAAAACCATCACTTCACATCAGCTTCAACCCAGCAACCTAGCGACCTTAAAGTAATCTGTACATTATGAAAGAGCCTCTGGGGAGTCACAGAGTGGTGAAACTAAATTCTGCATCACACTGTCTGCTGGAGGAGAACCGTGTTGTGCTTCAACAGTCATCAGAAAAAGGAAGCAAAAGTGGGCAATTCTGAGGAATTTTGTTTCCCAATGAAAATCGGAGCGCGGCGACCTTTTGTCATGCGCACGAATGCACCCACCATTCACAAAACCGGATAAATATTTTACCCATTTATTTTCATCCAAACTCTGTTGCATCGGCTACGAAACAGAACATCCGATGCAGGCTTATTATTTATTCACTGCGCTTGTACGTGTCAGAATAGTATGACGAGTAGGTGTCTGACAGGAAGCATGGGAAATATGGGACTCTGACTCTAATTGTGCCGCCCCGACAGTTTCTATAGTAGTTGTGTTTAAGGATGCGCTAGGCCGCTCACATTTCCCCTGTCAAAATATTCATGTGGATGGCACACTGTGATGGACACACAGTATAGAGCATGCTTTGTCAAGAGCTTCCTCTCTGATGGTCATTAGTGTGTGTGAGTGACAGTAAAAAAGCTCAGACTGGTTAGGGACAAGTTGTTGCATGTGTAACTCTCCATGAATACAAGACCTGTCTTCCTCCGGCACTTGTATTCGGATCAATACAATAAATAACTACAAAGTCACTCAGAGAGCGCAGACCTCTGCCAGGCCCTTTTTCACAATGGTAAAAAATCTTTAAAGAAAAATCCTGAATACAGATGGTCATCCCAAAATCTAATCACTTGTTCCTTATGCCATATCTAACATTTCCTTAAAGTTTCATCAACATCTTCCCGTAGTGATGTAGGTTAGGTTATGATGGATCAAATGAAAGAACCAATGAGGAAATGAACACAGAACGAAGGAAGGAACTAAGGAGGGTAGAAAGGAACAAACAAAGGAGCACATGTAAGAACGAACGTCCGATAGAACAGACGATAAAACAGCCAATGGAACAGATGGTGGAACATACGATAGAATGGATAATAGAACGGACGATGGAACTGGCGAAGGAACTAGCGATCAATCCAAGGAAAGAACGACGGAAGAAATGAACGATGGAACAAACGTGTGAAGGAAGGAACAAACAAATGGAGGAACGAACTAAGGAAATAACCCTGGACAACTCACCCTGTCGCTCAGCACTGGCTCCCTCCAAGGCTGGATGTTGAGCCCCTTCCTGTACGCCCTATATGCATATGAGTGTGTCCCCAGTCATCGAACACTCTAACACAGTGGTTCTTAACCTGGGTTCGATCGAACCCTAGGGGTTCGGTGAGTCGGGCTCAGGGGTTCGGCGGAGGTCAAGACACACCCGACTCATCGCGTAAATAAAAACTTCTCCCTATCGGCGTATTACGGATACGGCAACAGCAGAAGTCAGACTGATTTGCAGGTGTGTAATTTGTTGTGAGTTTATGTACTGTGTTGGTTTTGTTCTTTGAACAAGGTGATGTTCATGCACGGTTCATTTTGTGCACCAGTAAAAAAAACATGGTAACACTTTAGTATGGGGAACATATTCACTATTAATTAGTTGCTTATTAACATGCAAATTAGTAACATATTGGCTCTTAACTAGTCATTATTAAGTATCAATCAATCAATCAATCAATGTTTATTTATATAGCCCTAAATCACAAGTGTCTCAAAGGGCTGCACAAGCCACAACAACATCCTCGGTACAGAGCCCACATAAGGGCAAGGAAAAACTCACCCCAATGGGACGTCGATGTGAATGACTATGAGAAACCTTGGAGAGGACCGCATATGTGTGGGTAACCCCCCCCCCCCCCTCTAGGGAGACCGAATGCAATGGATGTCGAGTGGGTTTAACATAATATTGTGAGAGTACAGTCCATAGTGGATCCAGCATAACAGTAAGAGTCCAGTACTTCTTAATGCCTTATTCGGCATGGCCTTATTATAACCCTAAACCTCTAGCCCTGGCCCTAACCCCCTAACCCTAACCCTAACCAAATAACTCTAAATTAAGTCTTTGTTACTTAGAATATGTTCCCCATACTAAAGTGTTACCAAAAACATATAACTTTGTCTTGAATTTGAAAAAAAACCAACATTTTATTTTTCACTAAAGAAGGGTTCGGTGAATGCGCTTATGAAACTGGTGGGGTTCGGTACCTCCAACAAGGTTAAGAACCACTGCTCTAACACTATCGTCAAGTTGGCCGACGATACCACAGTGGTGGGCCTGATCACAGGGGGTGATGAAAGAGCCTACAGAGCGGAAATATAGGCGCTGCCAGTGTGGTCTACCAAGAACAAACTGAGGCTGAACACCACAAAGACCAAGGAAATGGTCATTGATTTTCAGAGACCAAGAGAGGATCAGACTCCGCTTTAGAGCATGTGTAGAAACAGTGGCTTCCTTTAAGTTCCTGGAAACTTACATCTCGGAGGACCTCACATGGACAGTCAACTCTTCAGTACTTGTCAAAAAGGCACAGCAGAGACTTCACTTCCTTGGTGTGCTGAGGAGGAACCAACTTGAGTAAAAATGTATGTATCTTTTTTATTGGGCCTCCACAGAGCCAGTACTGATGTACCGCGTAACTGTGTGGGGTGTTGCCTGCTCTGCTGCAGACAGGAAGGCCCTGCAGAGGGTGACCAGGACAGCGGAGAAGATTACTGGCCGCCCACTTCCCTCCCTAGAGGACATTGCTCGCTTACCCTGGTCAGCACTTGTTTAACCTGCTGCCATCAGGGAAGAGATTTCGGTCACACAAGCAGGACAAACAGAGTTAAAAACTATTTTTACTCGTAGGCCATTAGGATATAGAATCGGTCCCAATAGCTGACACTGTTTTTCACTGTTGCACTGCTGTTCATACCGGTATTTATTTTTGACATGTTATTTATCGTTTGTCTTGTATTTTAACTGCACTTAACAGAGTAGCCACCTGTAATTGTGTCATGCTCTCGTGTTTGATGACAATAAAGCATTCTATTCTATTCTGTTCAATTTCCATGTCTTTTATGAAGTCAATTTGTAACATTAATTAAGACTGTGTGATCAATACAAGGAAAAAAAGTGCAAAAGGTTCACTGGGTTGTGCATTTCTACAACGCCAACATTGAAAATGTTTTAAAACCGCAAACTGCCAACATTGGTCACTTTATACCTGTACAAAATAGCAAAGATTTTTTTAGTTTTTGTTTTGTGCAAAACGGCAATATTGTTTGTATTCTAGCCTATCAGAAGGGACAAACGTGCATATTGCATTTACTCTGCCTGAATATGTCGTCTATCCAGAAAACCTTTTAAAAAAAATCATTGAACCCTTTAAACTGACACTTCACATTTTCAAACATTACAAACTGTCAACTAGTATACATCATTTAAAAAATATGACACGCAATTAACCTTTAGTAATTCTTTCAAACTTATTACACAGTATTTCTTATATGTAAACACATTCACCTCGAATGCAATTTGCCATCACTCTGCCAGATACACAAACAATATCCAACAACAACAAAAAGAGATGTCTCACTGCACATTTTGCACTGCTCCTCCTTTCAAATATGGGCTTCAAACTTGATACTGTGTTACGTACGGCGGGGGAAGGAGACGACACCACGTCAGGAATCAGTTCAATAGTTTTATTAAAGCTGATGATGAATGTGTGGGATGTGTGTGCTACTCTAAGTGTTTTGGTGCAAAACGATGTGTAGAATTAACAATGGAAATGTTACCAGTTTGTTGAATGTGCGTGTTGGATGAATCATTCGTCAGACCAGAGGGGCAAGGCGAGAAGGCAGTCCGTGGGCAAGCAAGCGGTCGGGGGCTGGAGAGAAGCAACGAGGTCCGTGTCCAAGCAGGGGTTGAGGATCGAGGGAGGCAGTCTAGAATCCAGAGGGAAGTCGAGGCACACATCTTGATCACGGGGAACAGGAAAAGCCCTGCGGGGGACACCAAGGACATAAGACAGGGGGAAACAGGGAAGGCACAGAGAGAGAGAGCAAGTATGCGGAAGGGAAGCCAGAGACGGGATGCTTACTATGAAGAGTGAACTACGTTCCGGCACTGGATTTTCGGGTCCGCTGGTCTTTATGCTGTCTGTCTTCTTTAGTCCCTGGTGCCCAGATTACAGATTGCCTGCAGCTTTGCCGGCGTGTGGTATGAGGGATTGCACGTGCGCTGTGACATACTGCTACTCTTAAGTCTTGCTCTATGTTAAGCTTGGATCTTTATTTTGTTTTTTTCCGTAGCAACAGTTGAAAAACCCATCTCACTGAAATAGGAAGTTGCAATGGGCAGTAGAATGGCATAAAATCATCATCCATTCATCCATCCATTTTCTACAGCTTGTCCCTTTTGAGGACGCGGGGTGGCTATAGCCTATCCCAGCTGCATTTTGGGCGGAAGGCGGGGTACACACTGGACAAGTCGCCACCTCATCGCAGTGACAACACAGATAGACAGACAACATTCACACACTAGGGACAATATAGTTTGCCAATCAACCTATTCCCAGGTTCCGCAGGGAACCCACGCAGTCATGGGGAGAACATGCAAACTCCACACAGAAAGACTCCGAGCCCGAGGATTGGAACCCGACCTTATTGTTATGAGACACCAGCACTAACCCCTAATCCACCGTGCTGCCAATAATATAAAATCATCATTAATCCTAAAATAGTTACGGGTCTTTTTATTCTGGTTATTGTCACTTGCGACATGACTCCTCCTACACATTTTCTCCATCTTTCCCCATCTGTTAACTCTGTACACGTGTTCCTGTGCACTTGCTACTTATACTGGGTAGAACAGGGAGCCTGTTGATAAGGCTGAGCACTGACTCCCCTCAGCTGCAGGGTTGTGTATTGTTCTAACATGAATACTACAATATACTCACAAGTAATACAAATATCTCACGACCCTCCTGACACCTCACAGCAACCCCCCAGAGGTTCCAGACCCCCTGGTTTATCATGAATAATGTAAAATTATTATAAGTCCTCTGTTTGCTGTCGGTGCCATCTTCACATTCATGTTTCGCTTTAGGATGCTATTTTAAACTTGATGTGCGCCAATGATAAGAAAGTTTGCCATTGCAATACCAACTAATTACCTCAGTTTTTATCTAAAGTTCAGTTGTAGTTTGTTTTGAAGGGTGCAGAGCACCAACCTTTAACTACCATCAAATGTGGACCCCGACTTAAACAGTTGAAAAACCTATTCGGGTGTTACCATTTAGTGGTCAATTGTACGGAATATGTACTGTACTGTGCAATCTACTAATAAATGTTTCAATCAATCAATCAATCAATCAATCAATCACACTAGTGTGTGACGTGATCACTGCCTGTGCAATGCGCACCACCTTACGGCGGTCAAAACAAATACTGTCTTCATTCATTTAGACTTAGACTTAGGCAAACTTTAATGATCCACAAGGGAAATTGTTCCACACAGTAGCTCAGTTACAAAGGATGGAAAGGATAATACACACAAGGGCACAAAAAGAGGGCAAAAACAAAAGGTATAAAGTAGACTAAATATGTACCATAGTAGCAATATAAAATATAACATATATGTAATATTTATATATACAGTATATAACTAGGGATGTCCGATAATGGCTTTTTGCCGATATCCCGATATTGTCCAACTCTTAATTACCGATACCGATATCAACCGATACCGATATATACAGTCGTGGAATTAACACATTATTATGCCTAATTTGGACAACCAGGTATGGTGAAGATAAGGTCCTTTTTAAAATTTTTTATAAAATAAGATAAATAAATTAAAAACATTTTCTTGAATAAAAAATAAAGTAAAACAATATAAAAACAGTTACATAGAAACTAGTAATTAATGAAAATGAGGAAAATTAACTGTTAAAGGTTAGTACTATAAGTGGACCAGCAGCACGCACAATCATGTGTGCTTACGGACTGTATCCCTTGCAGACTGTATTGATATATATTGATATATAATGCAGAAACCAGAATATTAATAACAGAAAGAAACAACCCTTTTGTGTGAATGAGTGTAAATGCGGGAGGGAGGTTTTTTGGGTTGGTGCACTAATTGTAAGTGTATCTTGTGTTTTTTGTGTTGATTTAATACAAAAAAAAAAACCGATACCCATAATAAAAAAAAACGATACCGATAATTTCCTCTATTACATTTAAAGCATTTATCGGCCGATAATATCGGCAGGCCGATATTATCGGACATCTCTATATATAATATATACTCCATCCATCCATCCATCTTCTTCCGCTTATCCGAGGTTGGGTCGCGGGGGCAGCAGCCTAAGCAGGGAAGCCCAGACTTCCCTCTCCCCAGCCACTTCGTCCAGCTCCTCCCGGGGGATCCCGAGGCCTTCCCAGGCCAGCCGGGAGACATAGTCTTCCCAACGTGTCCTGGGTCTTCCCCGTGGCCTCCTACCGGTCGGACGTGCCCTAAACACCTCCCGAGGGAGGCGATCGGGTGGCATCCTGACCAGATGCCCGAACCACCTCATCTGGCTCCTCTCGATGTGGAGGAGCAGCGGCTTTACTTTGAGCTCCCCCCGGATGACAGAGCTTCTCACCCTATCTCTAAGGGAGAGCCCTGCCACCCGGCGGAGGAAACTCATTTTGGCCGCTTGTACCCGTGATCTTGTCCTTTCGGTCATAACCCAAAGCTCATGACCATAGGTGAGGATGGGAACGTAGATCGACCGGTAAATTGAGAGCTTTGCCTTCCGGCTCAGCTCCTTCTTCACCACAACGGATCGATACAGCGTCCGCATTACTGAAGATGCCGCACCGATCCGCCTGTTGATCTCACGATCCACTCTTCCCTCACTCGTGAACAAGACTCCGAGGTACTTGAACTCCTCCACTTGGGGCAGGGTCTCCTCCCCAACCCGAAGATGGCATTCCACCCTTTTCCGGGCGAGAACCATGGACTCGGACTTGGAGGTGCTGATTCTCATCCCAGTCGCTTCACACTCGGCTGCGAACCGATCCAGCGAGAGCTGAAGATCCTGGCCAGATGAAGCCATCAGGACCACATAATCTGCAAAAAGCAGAGACCTAATCCTGCAGCCACCAAACCAGATCCCCTCAACGCCTTGACTGCGCCTAGAAATTCTGTCCATAAAAGTTATGAACAGAATCGGTGACAAAGGGCAGCCTTGGCGGAGTCCAACCCTCACTGGAAACGTGTCCGACTTACTGCCGGCAATGCGGACCAAGCTCTGACACTGATCATACAGGGAGCGGACCGCCAAAATCAGACAGTCCGACACCCCATACTCTCTGAGCACTCCCCACAGGACTTCCCGAGGGACACGGTCGAATGCCTTCTCCAAGTCCACAAAACACATGTAGACTGGTTGGGCAAACTCCCATGCACCCTCAAGGACCCTGCCGAGAGTATAGAGCTGGTCCACAGTTCTACGACCAGGACGAAAACCACACTGTTCCTCCTGAATCCGAGGTTCGACTATCCGGCGTAGCCTCCTCTCCAGTACACCTGAATAGACCTTACCGGGAAGGCTGAGGAGTGTGATCCCACGATAGTTAGAACACACCCTCCGGTTCCCCTTCTTAAAGAGAGGAACCACCACCCCGGTCTGCCAATCCAGAGGTACCGCCCCCGATGTCCACGCGATGCTGCAGAGTCTTGTCAACCAAGACAGCCCCACAGCATCCAGAGCCTTAAGGAACTCCGGGCGGATCTCATCTACCCCCGGGGCCTTGCCACCGAGGAGCTTTTTAACTACCTCAGCAACCTCAGCCCCAGAAATAGAAGAGCCCACCACAGATTCCCCAGGCACTGCTTCCTCATAGGAAGACGTGTTGGTGGGATTGAGGAGGTCTTCGAAGAATTCCCTCCACCGATCCACAACATCCGCAGTCGAGGTCAGCAGAACACCATCCTCACCATACACGGTATTGATAGTGCACTGCTTCCCCTTCCTGAGGCGGCGGATGGTGGTCCAGAATCGCTTCGAAGCCGTCCGGAAGTCATTTTCCATGGCTTCCCCGAACTCCTCCCATGTCCGAGTTTTTGCCTCCGCAACCGCTGAAGCCGCACACCGCTTGGCCTGTCGGTACCTGTCCGCTGCCTCAGGAGTCCTATGAGCCAAAAGAACCCGATAGGACTCCTTCTTCAGCTTGACGGCATCCCTCACCGCCGGTGTCCACCAATGGGTTCTAGGATTACCGCCACGACAGGCACCAACTACCTTGCGGCCACAGCTCCAATCAGCCGCCTCGACAATAGAGGCGCGGAACATGGTCCACTCGGACTCAATGTCCAGCACCTCCCTCGTGACATGTTCAAAGTTCTTCCGGAGGTGGGAATTGAAACTCTCTCTGACAGGAGATTCTGCCAGACGTTCCCAGCAAACCCTCACAATGCGTTTGGGCCTGCCAGGTCTGTCCGGCATCCTCCCCCACCATCGCAGCCAACTCACCACCAGGTGGTGATCGGTTGAAAGCTCCGCCCCTCTCTTCACCCGAGTGTCCAAAACATGAGCCCGCAAATCCGATGACACAACTACAAAGTCGGAACTGCGGCCTAGGGTGTCCTGGTGCCAAGTGCACATATGGACACCCTTATGTTCGAACATGGTGTTCATTATGGACAATCTGTGACGGGCACAAAAGTCCAATAACAAAACACCACTCGGGTTCAGATCCGGGCGGCCATTCTTCCCAATCACGCCTCTCCAGGTTTCACTGTCGCTGCCAACATGAGCATTGAAGTCCCCCAGTAGAACGAGGGAATCACCCGGGGGAGCACTCTCAAGTACTCCCTCGAGCGAATCCAAAAAGGGTGGGTACTCTGAGCTGCGGTTTGGACCCGTCCCCCCACCCGAAGGCGGAGGGAAGCTACCCTCTCGTCCACCGGGTTGAACTCCAACGTGCAGGCTCTGAGCCGGGGGGCAACAAGAATCGCCACCCCAGCCCGTCGCCTCTCATTGCCGGCAACGCCAGAGTGGAAGAGAGTCCAGCCCCTCTTGAGAGAACTGGTTCCAGAGCCCTTGCTGTGCGTCGAAGTGAGTCCGACTATATCTAGCCGGAACTTCTCAACCTCGCGCACTAGCTCAGGCTCCTTCCCCCCCAGCGAGGTGACGTTCCACGTCCCAAGAGCTAGCTTCTGTAGCCGAGGATCGGACCGCCAAGTGCCCTGCCGTCGGCCTCCGCCCAGCTCACACTGCACCCGACCTCTATGGCCCCTGCTATGGGTGGTGAGCCCATTGGAGGGGGACCCACGTTGCCTCTTCGGGCTGTGCCCGGCCGGGCCCCATGGGGACAGGCCCGCCCACCAGGCGCTCGCCATCGTGCCCCACCTCCGGGCCTGGCTCCAGAGGGGGGCCCCGGTGACCCGCGTCCGGGCGAGGGAAATCTGGGTCCTTTATTTGTATTCGTCATGGAGGTCTTCGAGCTGCTCTTTGTCTGATCCCTCACCTAGGACCAGTTTGTCTTGGGAGACCCTACCAGGGGGCATAAATCCCCCGGACAACATAGCTCCTAGGATCATTGGGACACGCAAATTCCTCTACCACGGTAAGGTGGCAGCTCAGAGAGAGGAGCTGCCACTGATTTATATATTATATCATTATATAAAATATACAATATATAACAAATCCCAATTACCATGTACAATATTACAGTATATGTAACAGCTGCAGCAAAAAAAAAAAGGGCAGCAGAAAATAAAGAGTAGATCCAGCAGAAAATATACATTATAAACAAAGAGAGGTAGCTAACATAGAAGCGGTCAGAATATAACAATATCAATTTGTTTGTATTAATCACGTGCGTAAACGCATTAATGTTGACAGCCCTAATAAAAACTGATGAATGATAAATTACAACCAACCAAGCAGTGCCAAAACAAGACATTTTAACTTTATAATAAATAATAATAATAATAATAATGATATATATGTTTCTTGAATAAACTAAAGTAAAATTTAAGTGCAAATGGAAATACAGTTTTACCACTTTAGTCATAATGTTTGCGCTTCTTCTCTATGACTTCAAAGCCATACTTCTCCTGTTTGTTTGAAATTGTCATTACTGCCACAAGTGGTGAAAAAGTGTATTACAACTGAGTTCCGCTCATACATACATACAAAAGCTGAGGAAATTTTGGGGGCGCTCATGTCTCAACAATAGGCCCCATCCAAGAAACACTACTGCAATAGATTATTTGTACCTAGGGATGATGTTTGATAAGAAATTATCGAGTTCGAGCCTATTATCGAATCCTCTATTCGAACCGATTCCTTATCGATTCTCTTATCTAGTCCAGATAGGTTGTTGTATATGGAAAAAAACAGTTGGTTTAACAAAAGCTCACTTTTATTATATAAGAAAAAAATAAAATCTAATAAATAAATAAATTGACTGTTACCCCCCTAAAAAAATAAAATAAAATAAATAAATATTGACTGTTGTTACCCAAAGTATATTAAGTGGGATTTTTAAGAAAAACAAATATATACAGTAACACAAAAACAACCTGTCTCTGTGATCACTATAGGTGTATAAATAATAATATAGTGTTAAATAAAATCAGTCCTTTGGGCACAAAACTGAAAATAATATAGCTCTCCAAAAAGTGCACTTCTGCTGCTATTTGACATAACTGTTTGTTATGATGCTTTGACATTTTTGTACTTTATTTTTTTATTGAAAGAACATTCTATGAAGAGAAAAGTTGTTTGCAAATGTGGTTACAATGCTAAAAAATGAAAAGTTAAAGCTAAAAAAAGAAATACACTTTATTGAGTTAACATTATTTCTTTATTGGGGGAAATATGTGATGTTATGAGCTAGGGAATATAAAAACTACACTACCCAGCATGCAACGGGAGTGACGAGCATGCGCGGTAGCCCCGAAAAGTGTTGTTGCATGTCACCACCCGGCAGCTAAGAATGAGGTTATGAGCACGTTGTGAAAGTAAACGTCAAGAACTCGGCCAACACGCCTCATCTGCATTATTTATAATTAGACAGACAACACATATACAGTGTGATTTTGTTTTGTTTACAAGGAAAGAAAAACAAAAGTTAAAAAAGGGAGATGTGTATATATATGTATGTGCTGCTGCTGCTTTAAGAACGTTGCGACAGCTGCCGTAAAGGAGGTGCGTTGCTAGCCTGGTTGCTATGTTTCCGGTTGGTCGTAAAAGTGTTCGTCATGTGTTTGTACCCTGCTCAAATCTCTCAGTAAAGTTATTCATTGTATTATACCTTTTGTTTTGAACTTTATTACACCTTGGAGCACTTTTTCCGGTCCATTGTTTTTCCTGCTTTCGCTATCTGCGCCTAATGACTGAGCTACGTGACGTCATTTCTTGTGATGTCACACGGAGCATTTCTGGTCGGGACGGGATTCGTTCCCAGGGATTTGAATAAAGAACCAACTCTTTTTTTTTACTATAGTGGTCTCAATAACGGGTACCGGTTCTCAAAAAGGGATCCGAGTCCGAGGACTTGGTTCTTTTCTTATCGAACCACCGGGAAAACCGGTTTTGAGTATCATCCCTATTTGTATCTCCACTATTTCCTATTAATGTGTTCATGAATTTAGCAAATAATAACTCTGGGGCTCAGTAAATATAGATACTATGCTAATATCCTGCTTTAAAGATGATTCCAGTACAAACAGACCTCAGTATCAAAGTTAGGCAAATCACCAAGTGCAAGGAGGCAAAACATGTATTATTAATTACATGAATGAAACACTTAGTTTCAAAGGTCATGCAATTAAATACCGACGGCGAAGGATACAATTTGATGAAGTCTTGTTCCCGCCGATTTGCATAAAAAGTCGTTGCGGCACAGAGGACATTCAGTGACAACAGTCAAATAATTTATGCGCTTTCAGGAAGAAAAACAAGTGATCCTGTTTTCATCTTGAAATTTGTCGGTTTCTAACAAATATGAGAAACCTGGGAACGTTGCCAAAGTGGAAGTGTGGCTGACATCACTCAATGTCAAGATGGGAGTGGGGCTCGAATAATGGATGGAATAGCTCTGATAAACTCACAAATTGGAAGTGGGAAGTGAGTGTAAGAAGCTCACTCTCGTTCAATTTGTGATAATAAATCAAAAATATGTACGCCAGATATGGCTTGACTGCAAATGTTACTCTCGTGTGATCGCCTGTGCTTATCTTTACTCTGGTATAGTATCTCATTCTCACCATAATGGAAACACAGTTGTGAGTCAGTGCTGTTCATTTTACTCGTCATCTGAGAGAACAAACAAAATCCCAAAACACAACAGACAATGTGATGTCTTCTTTTCCCAAAATGTTTTGCATGAGAAGATTTATAGAGCCACAGTTACGGGACTTCAGAGGTTCAGTTCTACCTTCAGTCCACAGGGGCAACGCGACCCTCCTCATTTTCATTCTGCCCTCAAACGGGGACTAATTCAGCAAAGCGCGCTGAGGTATTGTAGAATTGTCATCCAATATGTGTTTAGTTTATTGCACCTCTCACTTTGCAGGAAATGATTGCTTGCCCTTCCTTCTGCTCTTTGGAGCCGAGGGAGTTTTATACTGCTGACTGTCAAGGGACCATGCAGTATGGAGGCGCGGGAGCATAACATTTGTTTGTGGGATTTATATTCAGCCAAGAACAAAAGGTTATTGAAATGTAATATATTTAGTCCTTTCTGACACAAAACAATGAACTTCCGTGACAAAATGATTGCTCTGAATCCTCTTATTGGCGGATATCAATGTAAACTTGCAGTATTATAATTGTCAGATAATGCACACTGTGGCTTTGCACAACTTGTGTAACAATATAATCTCATACTGTATTCAAGGCCCTTTTTACATTACACACCAAATCTGATTTTTTTTTTCGTTCTCAAGTGACATCGATCTGATTTTTTCTCCAAAGTGCTTCAAATCTCATCTTTTGGCATCAGATTCAATCCACATCAGTCCTGGATCCGATTGGGATCTGATTATTTCCAAAGGTGACTCCAGTCTAAAGGCAACGCGACCTGAATGTGATTTTTTTTTTGTGTCAGTTTTGGGCCAGCTACGTCATTCATGTGCGCGGGTAAAGACGTAGTCGCCAGTGGAAATGGATATTTCATCACAACATCCGTTTTTTTATTTAAGATGACCACATTTTTAAATCACTTGTCAGTAGTGCACAAACAATAGGTTGTATGTAATATAAACATCAAATCAAATCAAATCAAATCAACTTTATTTATAAAGCACATTTAAAATTTACCACAGGGGTAGCCAAAGTGCTGTACAATGAACAGGTTAAAAGATAAAACGAGTACCAAGCAAACACAACACAACACAAACAGAACACGATAAAAAATAAATAATTAAAATAGAATAAATAAAAACATAAAAACGGCATCTTCAGTAATGCGGACGCTGTATCGATCCGTTGTGGTGAAGAAGGAGCTGAGCCAGAAGGCAAAGCTCTCGATTTACCGGTCGATCTACGTTCCCATCCTCACCTATGGTCATGAGCTTTGGGTCATGACCGAAAGGACAAGATCACGGGTACAAGCGGCCGAAATGAGTTTCCTCCGCCGGGTGGCGGGGCTCTCCCTTAGAGATAGGGTGAGAAGCTCTGCCATCCGGGGGGAGCTCAAAGTAAAGCCGCTGCTCCTCCATATCGAGAGGAGCCAGATGAGGTGGTTCGGGCATCTGGTCAGGATGCCACCCGAACGCCTCCCTCGGGAGGTGTTTCGGGCACGTCCGACCGGTAGGAGGCCACGGGGAAGACCCAGGACACGTTGGGAAGACTATGTCTCCCGGCTGGCCTGGGAACGCCTCGGGATCCACCGGGAGGAGCTGGACGAAGTGGCTGGGGAGAGGGAAGTCTGGACTTCCCTGCTTAGGCTGCTGCCCCCGCGACCCGACCTCGGATAAGCGGAAGAAGATGGATGGATGGATGGAAAAACATAAAAACATAAAAACAGGTTCACAGCAGGTGTATTATGGGGCGCCATTGCAGGATGGATATCACTCAGTGTTAAAAGCCATGGAATAAAAGTATGTTTTTAAGAGAGATTTAAAAACAGGAAGAGAGGAGGCTTGTCTAACACTCAGGGGTAGGTCGTTCCAGAGCTTGGGAGCAGCCACGGCGAAAGCTCTGTCACCTCTAAGCATTGCCTATCATTATGGAATTTCAATATTGTTGTGTATTTTCATTCCTGTGTAATTTTAATTGTGGAAGTTAGAGGCACCATAAAAGGACTTCAGATGGAAATTAGCATGGTGCTAAATCTGCTGCAGCTATCTTCTTAATGTAACTGCACATTGTCCTTCAAATAAACAAATACAAACAAACAAACAAATATATATGAATATATATTTTGATTCCGAAGAAATAGCGATTGTTGAAGGACTGGAATTGACACTGTGGCGCATTTGCTTACATGTGAGTTGAAAAATAAAGCTCCCGTAGATCCACGCTGATGTCCGTGTCTCCTGCCATAAAAAGATTAGAACCCCCCAAGTATATTACACTATATATATATATATATATTTATATATATGTATATTAGGGATGTCCGATAATGGCTTTTTGCCGATATCCGATATTCCAATATTGTCCAACTCTTTAATTACCGATACCGATATCAACCGATATGTGCAGTCGTGGAATTAACACATTATTATGCCTAATTTGGACAACTAGGTATGGTGAAGATAAGGTACTTTTAAAAAAATAATAATAAAATAAGATAAATTAAAAACATTTTCTTGAACAAAAAAGAAAGTAAAACAATATAAAAACAGTTAAATAGAAACTAGTAATTAATGAAAATGAGTAAAATTAACTGTTAAAGGTTACGGTAGTACTATTAGTGGACCAGCAGCACGCACAATCATGTGTGCTTACGGACTGTATCCCTTGCAGACTGTATTGATATATATTGATATATAATGTAGGAACCAGAATATTAATAACAGAAAAAAACAACCCTTTTGTGTGAATGAGTGTGAATGAGTGTAAATGGGAGAGGGAGGTTTTTTGGGTTGGTGCACTAATTGTAAGTGTATCTTGTGTTTTTTATGTTGATTTAATAAAAAACAAACAAAAAAAAAAACGATACCGATAATAAAAAAACGATACCGATAATTTCCAATATTACATTTTAACGCATTTATCGGCAGGCCGATATTATCGGACATCCCTAATATATATATATTAGAGATGCGCGGTTTGCGGGCACAACCACGGAGTCCGCGGATTATCCGCAGATCGGGCGGATGAAATTAAAAAAAATTAGATTTTATCCGCGGGTCGGGTCGGGTCGGGCGGTTGAAATAAAAAAAAATTAGATTTTAAATAGATTCAGGCGGGTGGCAGTTAAACCAATTCGGAAATATATATACATAGTTAAATGTTGTTACCCACATACGAAAAACGAGCAGGCACCTGCTGCATATGCCACAACAGAAGAAAAAAAAAGAAAAGAGATGGACACTTTTACGGAGCGGAGAAGGGACGCCTCGCCGGGGTCCGGGACCGAGGCCCCTTCCCCCGAGAGGGCCCCACCGGGAGCCGTAGCTGAGGCGATCCGCGAGAAGGGCCCGACGCACGTCCAGGGTCACCACCGCGCCCACCGCACTGACACCCCGCCTCGTCCGCCTTCGCCGCGGCCGGCGTCACGCGCAGCAGGTAAGCAGCTTACCTGCCCGTCACCCCCGTGGCCGGGGGCTCGTAACAGGGGTCACTCCGCGCGCTCCGCCCGCGCAGCTTACCTGCCCACCACCCCTGTTGCCGGGGGTGCGTAACAGGGGTCACTCCGCGCGCAGTGCGCTCACGAAAGGGGTTGGGCTCACCCTGGTTGATATAGACAGCAAGACGGTGGCCATGGAAGTCGGAACCCGCTAAGGAGTGTGTAACAACCCACCTGCCGAATCAACTAGCCCTGAAAATGGATGGCGCTGGAGCGTCGGCACCATACTCGGTCGTCGCCGGCAGCGAGACGCGCTTGGAGGTGCGCTCAGCGCGGCTCCCATATGATTGCGCACTGGTGTGCGTCTGGGTTGTGACAGCGTGGCACGCGAATGTCTGTGCTGCATTGGATCAGTCTCCTTTCTTTAACAGGCAAAAGCTTTATAACCTCACTAATGCCTTGCATCGTCTATATTAGATATATAACAACGGGCGGGTGCGGGCGGGTGCGGTTCTGATCAAATGTTACATCGGGTGGATGGCGGATGCTTGACGACTTTCTGATGCGGTTGCGGATGAAATAATTGCCTATCCGCGCATCTCTAATATATATATATACCGTATTTTTCGGACTATAAGTCGCAGTTTTTTTCATAGTTTGGCCGGGCTCCAGTGCGACTTATATATGTTTTTTTCTTTCTTTGTTATGCATTTTCGGCAGGTGCGACTTATACTCCGGTGCGACTTATACTCCGAAAAATACGGTGTATATATATATATATATATATATATATATATATATATATATATATATATATATATATATATATATATATATATATATATATATATATATATATATATATATCCATTCATACATTACACTACTTTAATTTATTTTCACGTAAAAAAAAATCCTCATTTTTAAGGTGTTGCAACTTTTGTTTTATTTTGTAGTAGTAGTGACTTCCTCCCGGTCAACTTCCTTTGTTTTCACTTAATCAAAGTGCGCATGCAAGTGGCGTCCAGGCCACAGTGGGGCCTGTGTGCGTTTGCACTGGAGTCTGATAAAAATCACATTTTACTTGCAGTGTAAACAGTCAGCTGGAAAAAAACTGATTAAAAGAAAATCAGATTTGGATCACTTTGTCCTGCAGTGTAAACGTAGTCCAAGTTGGTGGTGCATTTGTGTTTTCTCATAAAGCAACTAAAAAATACCTTTTCGCTTCTGGGTACATAACATAGACTATGTTTACACTGCATGCCAAAGTTGACCAAATCTGATTTTTTTAAATCTTATTTTTCCAGCTGACTGTTTACACTGCAAGTAAAATGTGATTTTTATCAGACTCCAGTGTAAACGCACATGTGGCCCCAATGTGTGTCGACGTCACTTGCAGGCGCAGTGCGATAAAGTGAATACAAAGGAAGTTGACCGAGAGGAAGTTGCCACTACTACAAAATAAAATATAAGTCGCCACACCTTAAAAATGTGGGTTTTTTACGTGAAAATAAATCAAAGTAATACAATGTATGAATGGATGTATATGATGTAATATATTTGGGAGGGTTCTAATCTTCTTATGGCTGTTAAGTAGAGGAGACACGGACATCATACGGAAGCTTCATTTTTGGGACTGCGTGGCGAAGTTGGTAGAGTGGCCGTGCCAGCAGTCGGAGGGTTGCTGGTTACTGGGGTTCAATCCCCACCTTCTACCATCCTAGTCACATCCGTTGTGTCCTTGGGCAAGACACTTCACCCCTTGCTGCTGGTTAGCGCCTTGCATGGCAGCTCCCGCCATCAGTGTGTGAATGTGTGTGTGAATGGGTAAATGTGGAAATACTGTCAAAGCGCTTTGAGTACCTTGAAGGTAGAAAAGCGCTATACAAGTATAACCCATTTATCATTTATTTATTATAACTCACATGTAAGCAAATGCGCCACAGCTTCGATTCCGGTCCTTCAACAATCGCTATTTCTTCGGAATCCAAATATAAACATACATTCATATATTACACATAGCCTATTATTTGTGCACTATTGACAAGTGATGCACCAAAAATCCGGCTGTCTTAAAAAAACTTTGCTCACTGAAACCGGATGTAGGGATGAAATATCCATTTCCGTTGGTGACTGCGTCTTTCGCGGCGCACACAAATGACGGAGCTCGCTTAAAGGGGAACATTATCACAATTTCAGAAGGGTTAAAACCATTAAAAATCAGTTCCCAGTGGCTTATTTTATTTTTCGACGTTTTTTTCAAAATTTTACCCATCACGCAATATCCCGAAAAAAAGCTTCAAAGTGCCTGATTTTAACCATCGTTATATACACCCGTCCATTTTCCTGTGACGTCACACAGTGATGCCAACACAAACAAACATGGCGGATAGAACAGCAAGGTATAGCGACATTAGCTCGGATTCAGACTCGGATTTCAGCGGCTTAAGCGATTCAACAGATTAGGCATGTATTGAAACGGATGGTTGTAGTGTGGAGGCAGGTAGCGAAAACGAAATTGAAGAAGAAACTGAAGCTATTGAGCCATATCGGTTTGAACCGTATGCAAGCGAAACCGACGAAAACGACACGACAGCCAGCGACACGGGAGAAAGCGAGGACGAATTTGGCGATCGCCTTCTAACCAACGATTGGTATGTGTTTGTTTGGCATTAAAGGAAACTAACAACTATGAACTAGGTTTACAGCATATGAAATACATTTGGCAACAACATGCACTTTGAGAGTGCAGACAGCCCAGTTTTCATCAATTAATATATTCTGTAGACATACCCTCATCCGCTCTCTTTTCCTGAAAGCTGATCTGTCCAGTTTTGGAGTTGATGTCAGCAGACCAGGGAAGCTAGGGTCCATATCTGTCGTAGCATAGCTTTCGTCGGTAACGTGTGCGGAACAAACATCCAATTTCTTGCCACTTTCGCATCTTTGGGCCACTGGTGCAACTTGAATCCGTCCCTGTTCGTGTTGTCACACCCTCCGACAACACACCGACGAGGCATGATGTCTCCAAGTTACGGAAAACAGTCGAAAAAACGGAAAATAACAGAGCTGATTTGACTCGGTGTTTGTAATGTGTTTGAGAAAATGGCGGATTGCTTCCCGATGTGACGTCACGTTGTGACGTCATTGCTCCGAGAGCGAATAATAGAAAGGCGTTTAATTCGCCAAAATTCACCCATATAGAGTTCGGAAATCGGTTAAAAAAATATATGGTCTTTTTTCTGCAACATCAAGGTATATATTGACGCTTACATAGGTCTGGTGATAATGTTCCCCTTTAAAGCTGACAAAAAAGTCACATACGGGGTCGCATTGGGTTTAGACTGGCAAAAAAAATATCAGATCGGTGTCACTTGAGGGCAAAAAACCCAGATTTGGTGTGCAATGTAAACGGGGCCATTGAGACATACTGTATAGACTTGTATTATTTCTGTGATAGGAGCTGATATCACCTCACTTGTTCCTTAAACGTAAGACATATTCAGGTGGAATGGCCTTCCATTATCTTTGAATGGAATTGCTTTCTTCTCCTACTTTCATTTTTATATAGACCCTTAAAAACAATAGAATTGCTAAAGCCTGGTGCACACATATGGAATACAAATATGATTTCTTTGAGACCCTGAACATGACAAAAAACAATGGCATTGCTTTCATAATGATCAGGGATGTGACCAAAAAAAGAGGAACATCTCTATCTAGCCACGCAAATCCCGAAAAAACATTTTAAAAATCAAGACTAAATTTCTTGCAGTTTGGTGCATTTGTACACTTTACTTTACCTTTGGATTTATTCTCATCGACCAATCTCTTTTTACTGTCTTTTTGACACGTACATGTCCTATGTAACGTACCACAGATTTTTTTTTTTTTTTTTACTCGATAATTTGCTAACATTATTATAATTGAAAATGTCATGTACAATTCTATAACATGCTCGCAAAGAACTCAGAAAACGTTTCCCATTTGACAACTCTGTCCTGTAGACACGCCCCCTTGGGAGTATATACTTCCGTTGTTGTGACCTCTGTTTACATCCGTCACATCAAAAATATACCTTTTCGCTGGCTACTATAAAATACTACAACTACAACTGGTTCGGAACTAACAGTGTTTGTAATCATCCATATGTGATTAGCAGCAAAGTCGGAAGCCGTAAATGTTGTGGCTCGAACGCAGGCGATATGCTAACTATGCCAACGAGCGAGCTTGTTTCGACGCCGTCAGCATGCCATCCATGTCAAAGTCGAAAAACCATCCCTGAACAGAAGAGGTGTTCTGCGAGACCACCTATCCCCCACATACAACACTGTCCTTTCAACCATTCCCAAAAGGCTGCAATTTAGCCTCCAACAAATAACAGGAGTTAGAAGCATTCTGGTCACAGATGCTCCTTTGAGCTATTTGTTTACAACTGAATGAAATGCTAACATGGGAGATTCAGACTATTTTGAGCAGTTAGGGGTCGATCCATAGCGATTGTTCTACAAACCCCGTTTCCATATGAGTTGGGAAATTGTGTTAGATGTAAATATAAACAGAATACAATGATTTGCAAATCATTTTCAACCCATATTCAGTTGAATATGCTACAAAGACAACATATTTGATATTCAAACTGATAAACATTTTTTTTTGTGCAAATAATCCTTAACTTTAGAATTTGATGCCAGCAACATGTGACAAAGAAGTTGGGAAAGGTGGCAATAAATACTGATAAAGTTGAGGAATGCTCATCAAACACTTATTTGGAACATCCCACAGGTGAACAGGCAAATTGGGAACAGGTGGGTGCCATGATTGGGTATAAAAGTAGATTTCATGAAATGCTCAGTCAATCACAAACAAGGATGGGGCGAGGGTCACCACTTTGTCAACAAATGCGTGAGCAAATTGTTGAACAGTTTAAGAAAAACCTTTCTCAACCAGCTATTGCAAGGAATTTAGGGATTTCACCATCTACGGTCCGTAATATCATCAAAGGGTTCAGAGAATCTGGAGAAATCACTGCACGTAAGCAGCTAAGCCCATGACCTTCGATCCCTCAGGCTGTACTGCATCAACAAGCGACATCAGTGTGTAAAGGATATCACCACATGGGCTCAGGAACACTTCAGAAACCCAATGTCAGTAACTACAGTTGGTCACTACATCTGCAAGTGCAAGTTAAAACTCTCCTATGCAAGGCGAAAACCGTTTATCAACAACACCCAGAAACGCCGTCAGCTTCGCTGGGCCTGAGCTCATCTTAGATGGACTGATACAAAGTGGAAAAGTGTTCTGTGGTCTGACGAGTCCACATTTCAAATTGTTTTTGGAAACTGTGGACGTCGTGTCCTCCGGACCAAAGAGGAAAAGAACCATCCGGATTGTTATAGGCGTAAAGTGGAAAAGCCAGCATCTGTGATAGTATGGGGGTGTATTAGTGCCCAAGACATGGGTAACTTACACATCTGTGAAGGCGCCATTAATGCTGAAAGGTACATACAGGTTTTGGAGCAACATATGTTGCCACCCAAGCAACGTTACCATGGACGCCCCTGCTTATTTCAGCAAGACAATGCCAAGCCACGTGTTACATCAACGTGGCTTCATAGTAAAAGAGTGCGGGTACTAAACTGGCCTGCCTGTAGTCCAGACCTGTCTCCCATTGACAATGTGTGGCACATTATGAAGCCTAAAATACCACAACGGACTGTTGAACAACTTAAGCTGTACATCAAGCAAGAATGGGAAAGAATTCCACCTGAGAAGCTTAAAAAATGTGTCTCCTCAGTTCCCAAACGTTTACTGAGTGTTGTTAAAAGGAAAGGCCATGTAACACAGTGGTGAACATGCCCTTTCCCAACTACTTTGGCACGTGTTGCAGCCATGAAATTCTAAGTTAATTATTATTTGCAAAAAAAAAAATATGTTTATGCGTTTGAACACCAAATATGTTGTCTTTGTAGTGCATTCAATTGAATATGGGTTGAAAAGGATTTCCAAATCATTGTATTCCGTTTATATTTACATCTAACACAATTTCCCAACTCATATGGAAACGGGGTTTGTACCTCAAAGCTAACAATGGGAATTACACTTCAACGACTGTCGTTAGCATTGACAGTAGGATTGCTTGTTTGCATCTCAACAGTTGTTTTTCTCAGAACGACAGAGGTAGTCACCTGAAATGGTTTTCACTTCACAGGTGTGCTTGAAGCTCATCGAGAGAATGCAAAGAGTGTGCAAAGCAGTAATCAGAGCAAAGGGTGGCTATTTTGAAGAAACTAGAAAAATAGAACGTGTTTTCCGTTATTTCACCTTTTTTTGTTAAGTACATAACTCCACATGTGTTCATTCATAGTTGTGATGCCTTCAGTGACAATCTACAATGTAAATAGTCATGAAAATAAAGAAAACACATTGAATGAGGAGAAGGTGTGTCCAAACTTTTGGCCTGTACTGTATGTTATTAATTTGTAAAAACCTAATGAGCAGAACAGTGAAAGTATGAACAAATAAAGTCTGTCTGAATAAAGTAGTCATTTTTTACTCGTTACACGTCGACTAATTTGCAGCAGCACGATATCGAACATGTTTACCATGTCGATTACTATTATGGCCAACCATCTTTTAAGCCGATGTGGCAAAAAACAAACACCTGAGCAAACACTATAATCAGTGAGGATAATCTTTAGTGACTTTAAATAATCATCCCTTTGCTGACTTAGACTTAGACAAACTTTATTGATCCACAAGGGAAATTGCTCCACACAGTTGCTCAGCTACAAAGATGGAAAGGATAAGTATGGAAAGGATAATGCACACAAGGGCACAACAAGAGGGCGAAAACAAAAGGTATAAAGAAATGTACCATAGTAGCAATATAAAATATCACATGTATGTAATATTTACATATTATATGAAGTGAATTGTATTTATATAGCGCTTTTCTCTAGTGACTCAAAGCGCTTTACATAGTGAAACCCAATATCTAAGTTACATTTAAACCAGTGTGGGTGGCACTGGGAGCAGTGTAAAGTGTCTTGCCCAAGGACACAACGGCAGTGACTAGGATGGCGAAAGCGGGAATCGAACCTGCAACCCTCAAGTTGCTGGCACGATCACTCTACCAACCGAGCTATGCCGCCCCATATATCCATCCATCTTCTTCCGCTTATCCGAGGTCGGGTCGCGGGGCAAGCAGCCTAAGCAGGGAAGCCCAGACTTCCCTCAGCCCAGACTTCCCTCTCCCCAGCCACTTCGTCCAGCTCCTCCCGGGGGATCCCGAGGCGTTCCCAGGCCAGCCGGGAGACAAAGTCTTCCCAACGTGTCCTGGGTCTTCCCCGTGGCCTCCTACCGGTCGGACGTGCCCTAAACACCTCCCGAGGGAGGCGATCGGGTGGCATCCTGACCAGATGCCCAAACCACCTCATCTGGCTCCTCTCGATGTGGAGGAGCAGCGGCTTTACTTTGAGCTCCCCCCGGATGACAGAGCTTCTCACCCTATCTCTAAGGGAGAGCCCCGCCACCCGGCGGAGGAAACTCATTTCGGCCGCTTGTACCCGTGATCTTGTCCTTTCGGTCATAACCCAAAGCTCATGACGATAGGTGAGGATGGGAACGTAGATCAGCTGTTATGTTTACTGAGGGGAGGTGACGGCAAACAGACACCAGGGGGCGGTATATACAATTATTTAATATATATATATATATATATATATATAATAATTCAATATATATATATATATAATAATAATAATAACAAACACTACTGAACTAAGGAAATGGAGTGTGAACTAGAATACAAGAGTGTGTGGTGTAAGACTATGTGTGTAGTTAGCTGAAGTGTGTTACCAAGTGTTGACGAGAGCAAACGAGGCAGTCCATGGGGCAGGCAGGTGATCCGGGGCGAGAGAGAGGCGTCAAAGTCCAGGGGCAAGCGAGGAGTCAAGGAAACGAGGGAGGCAGTCAAAATCTAGGGCAACGGAAGGTAAACACTGCGGAGGCACGGGAGAACAAACAAGGATGTCAGACACGAGGGAAAACACGCAGAGAGAGAGAGACAGAGAGAGAGAGAGAGACAGAGAGAGATCATAAGCCTTACGGTACACCATGAGAAAACTAAGTTCCCGCGCCTATCCTAGGGTCCACTGGTCTTTTAAACAGCTCACCCTCATCAGTTCCAGGTGTGATGATTGCCAGCGAGTGATTGCAGCTGGTGGCTGCAGCAGGGCGGAGACGCGTGCGGCGCGTTCCTGGATGTGCGCACCCGTGGTAGTGTCCCAAGGTGCGCACAGATGGAGCCTCCAAGTGTTCTCGCAGAGGAGGGAGAATCAGACTGCGCGTGCGCCGTAACATCAGCTCCTTCTTCACCACAACAGATCGATACAGCGTCCGCATTACTGAAGATGCCGCACCGATCCGCCTGTCGATCTCACGATCCACTCTTCCCTCACTTGTGAACAAGACTCCGAGGTACTTGAACTCCTCCACTTGGGGCAGGGTCTCCTCCCCAACCCGGAGATGGCACTCCTCCCTTTTCCGGGCGAGAACCATGGACTCAGACTTGGAGGTGCTGATTCTCATCCCAGTCGCTTCACAGTCGGCTGCGAACCGATCCAGCGAGAGCTGAAGATCCTGGCCAGATGAAACCATCAGGACCACATCATCTGCAAAAAGCAGAGACCTAATCCTGCAGCCACCAAACCGGATCCCCTCAACGCCTTGACTGCGCCTAGAAATTCTGTCCATAAAAGTTATGAACAGAATCGGTGACAAAGGGCAGCCTTGGCGGAGTCCAACCCTCACTGGAAACGTGTGCGACTTACTGCCGGCAATGCGGACCAAGCTCTGACACTGATCATACAGGGAGCGGACCGCCAAAATCAGACAGTCCGATACCCCATACTCTCTGAGCACTCCCCACAGGACTTCCCGAGGGACACGGTCGAATGCCTTCTCCAAGTCCACAAAGCACATGTAGACTGGTTGGGCAAACTCCCATGCACCCTCAAGGACCCTGCCGAGGGTATAGAGCTGGTCCACAGTTCCACGACCAGGACAAAAACCACACTGTTCCTCCTGAATCCGAGGTTCGACTATCCGGCGTAGCCTCCTCTCCAGTACACCTGAATAGACCTTACCGGGAAGGCTGAGGAGTGTGATCCCACGATAGTTAGAACACACCCTCCGGTTCCCCTTCTTAAAGAGAGGAACCACCACCCCGGTCTGCCAATCCAGAGGTACCGCCCCCGATGTCCACGCGATGCTGCAGAGTCTTGTCAACCAAGACAGCCCCACAACATCCAGAGCCTTAAGGAACTCCGGGCGGATCTCATCCACCCGGATGAGCTTTTTAACTACCTCAGCAACCTCAGCCCCAGAAATAGAAGAGTCCACCACAGATTCCCCAGGCACTGCTTCCTCATAGGAAGACGTGTTGGTGGGATTGAGGAGGTCTTCAAAGTATTCTCTCCACCGATCCACAACATCCGCAGTCGAGGTCAGCAGAACACCATCCTCACCATACACGGTGTTGATAGTGCACTGCTTCCCCTTCCTGAGGCGGCGGATGGTGGTCCAGAATCGCTTCGGAAGTCGTTTTCCATGGCTTCCCCGAACTCCTCCCATGTCCGAGTTTTTGCCTCCGCAACCGCTGAAGCCGCACAGCGCTTGGCCTGTCGGTACCTGTCCGCTGCCTCAGGAGTCCTATGAGCCAAAAGAACCCGATAGGACTCCTTCTTCAGCTTGACGGCATCCCTCACCGCCGGTGTCCACCAACGGGTTCTAGGATTACCGCCACGACAGGCACCAACTACCTTGTGGCCACAGCTCCAATCAGCTGCCTCGACAATAGAGGCGCGGAACATGGTCCACTCGGACTCAATGTCCAGCACCTCCCTCGTGACATGTTCAAAGTTCTTCCGGAGGTGGGAATTGAAACTCTCTCTGACAGGAGACTCTGCCAGACGTTCCCAGCAAACCCTCACAATGCGTTTGGGCCTGCCAGGTCTGTCCGGCATCCTCTCCCACCATCGCAGCCAACTCACCACCAGGTGGTGATCAGTAGAAAGCTCCGCCCCTCTCTTCACCCGAGTGTCCAAAACATGAGGCCGCAAATCCGATGACACAACTACAAAGTCGATCATGGAACTGCGGCCTAGGGTGTCCTGGTGCCAAGTGCACGTATGGACACCCTTATGTTTGAACATGGTGTTCATTATGGACAATCTGTGACGGGCACAAAAGTCCAATAACAAAACACCACTCGGGTTCAGATCCGGGCAGCCATTCTTCCCAATCATGCCTCTCCAGGTTTCACTGTCGCTGCCAACATGAGCATTGAAGTCCCCCAGTAGAACGAGGGAATCACCCGGGGGAGCACTCTCAAGTACTCCCTCGAGCAAATCCAAAAAGGGTGGGTACTCTGAGCTGCGGTTTGGCGCGTAAGCGCAAACCACAGTCAGGACCCGTTCCCCCACCCGAAGGCGGAGGGAAGCTACCCTCTCGTCCACCGGGTTGAACTCCATTGTGCAGGCTCTGAGCCGGGGGGGCAACAAGAATTGCCACCCCAGCCCGTCGCCTCTCATTGCCGGCAACGCCAGAGTGGAAGAGAGTCCAGCCCCTCTCGAGAGAACTGGTTCCAGAGCCCTTGCTGTGCGTCGAAGTGAGTCCGACTATATCTAGCCGGAACTTCTCGACCTCGCGCACTAGCTCAGGCTCCTTCCCCCCCAGCGAGGTGACGTTCCACGTCCCAAGAGCTAGCTTCTGTAGCCGAGGATCGGACCGCCAAGTGCCCTGCCCTCGGCTGCCGCCCAGCTCACACTGCACCCGACCTCTATGGCCCCTGCCTGTCCCCATGGGGACAGGCCCGGCCACCAGGCGCTCGCCATCGTGCCCCGCCTCCGGGCCTGGCTCCAGAGGGGGGCCCCGGTGACCCGCGTCCGGGTGAGGGAAATCTGGGTCCTTTATTTGTATTCGTCATGGAGGTCTTCCATGATTATATTATACTATTATATAATATATACAGTATATAACAAATCCCAATTACCATGTACAATATTACAGTATATGTAACATCTGCAGCAAAAAAAAAAAAAAAGGCAGCATAAAATAAAGAGTAGATCCAGCAGAAAATGTACATTATAAGTGGAAAGACATTATCTGATTTTGATTTAGCTTGGTGTTGTTTACAGTAGCTTAGCATTTTACATAAAAAGACAAATTGCAAAACATTGCTGCGCTGGCGATGAGTTGTGAGGACACCCTTCTGTTTTTTGATGCCGTCATTAAGTCTTTTTTCTTTGTTATGCTTCATGCTCGGCTCAGTGCGAGATGATCTGCCGCCCTGCAGTCGTGCTTGTTTTTGCCGCAACCTTTCAAAAAAGTGAGTTTGAAATACGTATTCTATTTTTTGCGCGGTGGCGGACTTTCCTCACAAACACACAAGCATGCAGTTCTGTCAGCGACCAGTCGCCCGTGGTAAATAACAGCTCGCTTTCCAGCTGATGTGGCGTAACAGCGTGTTGGCCCCCTTCCTTTTATTACCTGTCCTTGTCTATGATGAGGAATGATCAGCATCCGCTCGATAACGCCCGCATCGTTTGGCTTTACTGGAGCTTGTTTGTACTTTGAGGGGCCTTCCTGGAGGCTTGCAAGGGGCCGTCTGCTTATCCAGAGGTCGCCTTCGACACATGCAAGCCCTTTTTTCTACCGGTGAAGTCAGTGCTTCCTTTGAATAGGGATCATCAGAGGTTTCGTGGTAATAGGTCACAAAGTAGCGCTGGTCCTTCTACAGACCGCTATTCTCGTCACTTTCAGCTTCAAGGGAAGGAAACCTTTCACGCTGCCTGTAAAAGCCTTCTTATTTCTGGCGTGTGTTGATGTTTTGTGGAAGAATACGGGGGACAAATTGGACCTTTTTCAAAGAGAACTTTTGACACCCCAACTTTTGAGGGTGCTGTGTTGAGTGCTGTATTTTATATAGGGCTGAACAATGTGATGAAAGGCAGTTCACCGACCGTAAAGGTTACGGTTTGACATGTCACATGACCAAAAGAAAGCGCATTAGATGTCAACGCTGCAATCTTCTGTGTGGGTAAATTACCTGAGTTTGTCATTCCAGTTGTGTAAAAGAATAGATTAATATTGTGTTGCAATAGAAGCAACATTGAAGGCAACCATAAAAAGAACTAAAGGTTAACTTTCTGTCCTGCCGAAGACTGCAAAATGCTCCGAGTTCAGTTCCACTTTCTTTATTTATTTTTTTGTCCTGTCTAGCAACTCAGGCAAATCATATTGTTGAAGTAGATGCCCATATTTGCTGTACAGATTTACTTTACCAAAGAGAAGCGTGAGATACTTCTCTTGTTGCCTTAGTTCAGTGGTTCTTAACCTTGTTGGAGGTACCGAACCCCACCAGTTTCATATGCGCATTCACCGAACCCTTCTTTAGTGAAAAATAAAATGTTTTTTTTTTTCAAATTCAAGACAAAGTTATATGTTTTTGGTAACACTTTAGTATGGGGAACATATTCTAAGTAAAAAAATACTTAATTTAGAGTTTTTTGGTTAGGGTTAGGGTTAGAGCAGGGGTCGGCAACCCGCGGCTCTAGAGCGACATGCGGCTCTTTATCGCCGCCCTAGTGGCTCTCTGGACCTTTTTCAAAAAATGTATGAAAAATGGAAAAAGATGAGGGGAAAAAAAATCTATTTTTGTTTTAATATGGTTTCTGTAGGAGGACAAACATGACACAAACCTCCCTAATTATTACAAAGCACACTGTTTATATTAAACATGCTTCACTGATTCGAGAATTTGGCGAGCGCCGTTTTGTCCTACTAATTTTGGCGGTCCTTGAACTCACCGTAGTTTGTTTACATGTATAACTTTCTCCGACTTTCTAGGACGTGTTTTATGCCACTTCTTTTTCTGTCTCATTTTGTCCACCAAACTTTTAAGGTTGTGCATGAAAGGTGAGTTTTGTTGATGTTATTGACTTGTGTGGAGTGCTAATCAGACATATTTGGTCACTGCATGACTGCAAGCTAAGCGATGCTAACAGGCTATTTAGGCTAGCTATATGTACATATTGCATCATTATGCCTCATTTGTAGCTATATTTGAGGTCATTTAGTTTCCTTTAAGTCATATTAATTCCATGACACACTATCTGTATGTAATATGGCTTTTAATTTTTTGCGGCTCCAGACAGATTTAATTTGTATTTTTGGTCCAATATGGCTCTTTCAACATTTTGGGTTGCCGACCCCTGGGTTAGAGGGTTAGGGTTATAATAATTAGCTAGCTTGCCTAACTTGGCACTAGGGAGCGCGATTATGGGCAAAATGATAATCACAATTATTTTAATCAATATTGAAATTACAATCATGTTGTGTAAAAAAAATTGTTATTGCACTTTTTTTTTTTGGTATGTTAACGAGGCTTTTATTTCAAAATGAATTTAGAAAATTAAAATAATACATATGTGGTAAAATTTTATTTACAAAGCGCTAACTAAAATAAAAAAATGCTATTGCTGAGTGTAAACAAATAAAACAATGAGACTGTGGATAAAAGACACATAGTACAAGGAACACAGTGTATATAAACACAGGAGACCTATGTTTGGCCAAATAAAACGTTAATGCATTTATTATTTTGGAGAGTGTTTGAGAGGTGGATAAATACGAGGTCCTTCTGTGCACGGTTGCAGTTACGGTTGTCATAACTAGGGATGTGTACCAGGTACTGGTATTTTTCAGTACCAGTTCTTAATTGGGTTGCTCCAGGAGGACCGTTAAGATTATGGATAAATGTAAGGGCTATCAGTATTTTTTTTCATCCAGCTGGCACATTCTACTCAGGATCTGATAATCATCTTGGAATAATGATAAATAAGGAAGCAACACCACACAAAAGTTTGTAAGACAACAATATAATATAAGAGTTATTGTCAGTTTGAAGTGAACGCACTTTACTCACGGCCGCCACTACTGCGCTTCATCAACCATCCTCTTAGTGATCCAGTAATCCACAGGCCAATGTTAACCCACTTAAAAAGTGAAACAATTGACGTAGTATAATAAGCTATAAAGTTTCTCTGAAGCAAGATAGCATCCGCTGACAGATCTGTAGACGCCGTCTGACGTTACTCCATCGCATCACTTTTGCGTGGCGTCAAATCCCGTCTTGCTTAATTGCACACCCACCTAACATGCTAATTGATTGATTTATTTACATATTTATATGATATATCGTGTACAAGGTCTGTGATGAACACATGAATGCCATTTCCAGAGTGTAATTGTAAGGAATAGAAACACCGTTATGGATCTGTGTGGTCTTTACAAGATGATAACAACTGCACTGCAAACATAGTTGACTTATTTAAGACTTAAAAAGTAGGTGTTGATAAAATACTTCTCTGCTGTGAGACGTTACATGATGTTGGTGGTGTACAACCTCTTGTGATACTAAAATTGGTAATAAACAATGCTTTTTTTCACATCTTTATTTACACCAATACAGTGTAGTACCGATAAGACTACCGATGAATGTCGGAATCGATAAGGAATATTGATAATGGTATCGGTTTCGATAAAATTCTAACGATATACATCCGTAGTCACAACGCCGTGGGCAACCATAACTCTATTTGTATTGTTAGCTTCACGCCACGAGCAACCGATGGCGATCGACCTCCAAAAGCAGCGGTACCGTCACACTCTGCTGCCGACATCTCACACACGCTCACTCACTTGCACATGAGCGAGCTTTTTCAATGTTAATATCACCAACGATCACGTTCATTTATCGTACGAGCCAAAACATGATAGTGATTAAAATTTAAGTATTGCACATCCCTACGATTTTGGGAGTCACTTTATTAACATCCATGTTAACGGCACCGACACGGAATATGGGAAGCTTATTATCGAAGCCGTGTCATGCCAAAGACTATAAAAATTACCTCCCTGCTTGACACTCAGCATCAAGGGTTGGAATTGGGGGTTAAATCACCAAAAATGATTCCCGGGCGCGGCCACCGCTGCTGCTCACTGCTCCCCTCACCTCCCAGGGGTTGATCAAGGGTGATTGTCAGGTTCAAACACTGATGGCATCTATTAAACAGACAAGAAGCAAGGAATCATGCAGAGACAGAGTTCGATTTTGCTCAATGAGGAGAGACGTGTTGGGCTGTACACTTAGTTACAGTTCCAACCTACGCTCTAAGGTACAGTCCCACGTGCTCCTCTATTTATTTGGGAGGTCCCTGGTTACATCACTGAGGCTGCTTCTGAAGGAAGGGGGGTAATTTCGGCAGCCCCAGTTAGACACAATATATGATTATTCATGAAATGGAAATGTGCTGACACTCGTGATATCGCCCTGTCTCTGCTTTGTCTGCGTCAAGGCACTCGATGTTCGCCCTTGGCAGTCAGCAGGCCGGGTCTTGACACAAACACTGATACGAGACGACTCGCAATCCTGAAATGCAAATTGTCCCTTAGCACAGATAGAAAAGTACAACTTCAGCACAATTGATAATAACTATAGCAACAGCCTTTAAAGGGGAACATTATCACAATTTCAGAAGGGTTAAAACCATTAAAAATCAGTTCCCAGTGGCTTATTTTATTTTTCGAAGTTTTTTTCAAAATTTTACCCATCATGCAATATCCCTAAAAAAAGCTTCAAAGTGCCTGATTTTAACCATCGTTATATACACCCGTCCATTTTTCTGTGACGTCACACAGTGATGCCAATACAAACAAACATGGCGCATAGAACGGCAAGGTATAGCGACATTAGCTCGGATTCAGACTCGGATTTCAGCGGCTTAAGCGATTCAACAGATTACGCATGTATTGAAACGGATGGTTGTAGTGTGGAGGCAGGTAGCGAAAACAAAATTGAAGAAGAAACTGAAGCTATTGAGCCATATCGGTTTGAACCGTATGCAAGCAAAACCGACGAAAACGAAACGACAGCCAGCGACACGGGAGAAAGCGAGGACGAATTCAGCGATCGCCTTCTAACCAACGATTGGTATGTGTTTGTTTGGCATTAAAGCAAACTAACAACTATGAACTAGGTTTACAGCATATGAAATACATTTGGCAACAACATGCACTTTGAGAGTGCAGACAGCCCAGTTTTCATCAATTAATATATTCTGTAGACATACCCTCATCCGTTCTCTTTTCCTGAAAGCTGATCTGTCCAGTCCAGTTGGAAATGCAGCTGCTTTGAGTGTCGCAGGATATCCACACATTCTTGCCATCTCTGTCGTAGCATAGATTTCGTCGGTAAAGTGTGCGGAACAAACGTCCAATTTCTTGCCACTTTCGCATCTTTGGGCCACTGGTGCAACTTGAATCCGTCCCTGTTCGTGTTGTTACACTCTCCGACAACACACCGACGAGGCATGATGTCTCCAAGGTACGGAAAATAACAGAGCTGATTTGACTCGGGTGTTTGTAATGTGTTTGAGAAAATGGCGGATTGCTTCCCGATGTGATGTCACGTTGTGACGTCATCGCTCCGAGAGCGAATAATAGAAAGGCGTTTAATTAGCCAAAATTCACCCATTTAGAGTTTGGAAATCGGTTAAAAAAATATATGGTCTTTTTTCTGCAACATCAAGGTATGTATTGACGCTTACATAGGTCTGGTGATAATGTTCCCCTTTAAGCATAAGAGTTGTGTGATAATTTATACATAATTATTCTAAAAGTGATGGGTCAAATGCAGAGAATAATTTCGCCACACCTAGTGTGTGTGTGACAATCATGGGTACTTTAACTTTAACTTTATTATCGAATCAAAGAGGTGGTACTCTGCCTGTGTGTAGGAGAATATCACAACCGGCTCTATAGGCAAGCGTGTGGTATTTCACACCCCCAATTGTACTGGCATTTTCCCCCGTCAATAGGTTAAAGCACATTGACCTAGCAAAAAATCCTAAAAACGAGGCACTGTCTTATATCGAGTATCAGGA
Source organism: Nerophis lumbriciformis (assembly GCF_033978685.3). NCBI lineage: Eukaryota > Metazoa > Chordata > Actinopteri > Syngnathiformes > Syngnathidae > Nerophis > Nerophis lumbriciformis. Next base: position 11,618,521 of record NC_084556.2, on the reverse strand, counting down.
GATTTAAACCAGCAAATAGGTAAACCAGCAGTAGGCTCTAAAAAACTTCTCCCCAAGTAATCTAATCTACCACCAGTAATTTGGAGAGAATTAAGCTAGTCTATCTTGGCCCGTCAAAGGATGGCTTCCCAATTGTAATACATATTCATAATGACCTTGGGGTTTTTTTTTACATTCATTGCGCCGTCGGTGCCTGCTGGTCACTGAACACTGCAGGAATGTAGCAGCAGAGTGCATCAATTATACTTTGACAAAATAAAAGCATGTTTTAGTTTAAGTTTATGAGCTGGAGTATGTTTACAATTATATATAGACATATTATTTTGGTTTATTACATCAGGAAAACAATGTCAAAACCACAGCGATTGCATGCTTCCGGGCACAGCTGCACACGTTGTTGTTTAGTTGGCTACGCTCTTTTTATACACGACTCTGCCCCAGATTAAACCAGATAACATAACTGTGCCCTCTAGAGGCTGTGAGCAGAGCAAAACAACATCAAAACAATCCGATTAAAGTTAAAGTTAAAGTAGTAGATGCACGCTATGCTATTATTTACAAGATAACATGGAAATATGCTCCGTGGGATCTTTAGGTGATGCGTGGATGGAGACATTAGTGCAATCTAATTGGTTTGATTTCCCTGCAATGCCCTGACATTATTGACATTTGTCAACCCATTTTTGTGTGTGTTTTAATTTTGAACATGTCCTGAATGAGTTGCTTTGGGATATGTTTTTTTTTTTTACTCTGTTCGAATCCATTAAGAAGTGAGAACTCTTCAGAGCTCTCTGAGAATAATAATACTTACAGATTTATGGTTCACAGTAGCTTGACTTTCTTAACAAACGCACAAGACAGAAGGCTTGGAACTGAATCCCTCAAGGCTCGACCAATCTGTCTTCTAGACTGTGGTGCCTCTTACTTTGGGTATCGGCTTATTTACCCTGCCATCTGCAGTCCGTTTGAGTGGGCTTAATCTGTGCCCTGCAGTTGGTTATTGAGGGGAGTCCGGCAGGCTGTTTGGCCTTTGATCTGCTGTAGTCAAATTGTCACTTGACAAATAAAACAAATACGGCTTATCACAGCTGTCAGTCATGTTTTTTTGGTTTGTATTCAGAACGCTTTGAGGTGAAGCCTTGTGTTTCCTCCATGCGGCTTTTAGAAATAAAGGGCATGAACGTTCACTTTGAGGTCGCTTTGGTGTACATGCTATTTCTCTGATGTCAATAGAAATGACTTAACGCCAGGAAACTGGCTGGGACCAGACTGTACCGCACCAAGGGGTCGTCACTGCAAACCAACTGGCACCTGTGATTACAGAGATACTCAACCAGTTCCACAGGCCTGCCTGTCATTCTCACTCATCAACCCAAGGACTCGAGAGACAGCCTGCCACAATAACTGTCCACCCGGAGCGATCAACTGAGCTCTGTGATAAAACTCAGTGAGACACTTGATCGTCTTTCCCAAGAAAATTAGACGACTTGCTTGTCACCTTTCCAAAAGAGGATCAACGATGTTATCCATGGCCGAACTGTTAAAGAAAAATGATGCAGTGCTTTTCAAACCTGACTTACTTTTGAATCAGGGTTGAAGTAGTCTCAAAGAAACACAAAGAAACATTGTCGTCAAAACGGGTTTTTTTACCTTTTCAGAGTAGATCAATCCTGAAACGACTTCGGAACACCACTAACGGACAGCAAATCCGCTACATTTTTTGTGAAACGATGACGTAAAAATTCTCGTCTGTGTCCACTATGGAGGTGGAAACACTATGGACTAGTGTTCAAGCTGCATAGATTTGTGATTTTATAATAATAATACAAAATGGATTAGATTCATATAGCACTTTTCTAGAAACTCAAAGCGCTTCACAGAGAACTGAGAACCCATCATTCATTCATTCCACATTTATGTAAGCTACATTTGTATCTGCAGCTGCCCTGGGGTAAACTGACGGAAGGGCGGTCGGATTACCACCAACCATTCATTCACATTCATACAGCAGTGGGAGCAAGGTAGGTGAAGTGGCTTCCCAAACGGCCGTGACTAGGATGGCGGAAGCTTGAAACGGACCTGGGGGATTCTGCAGCAATCTTCTGCAGTTGTAAGACAAATATGCAAAGCAATATACAAAACCTGGCTCCCAATACATAGTCAAGTCTTTTCTGTAGTAAATATTAAATATTTATCCTGGCATAGATCATTTTACATCAACATATAGGTAATTTTGAATCACGATGTTGTATATATATTTTTTTAATTGTACGCACAAAATGAATGACGATTTCTCTCATCTTTTCTCCTTTCCTTTATTAAAACACATTTTATGTATGGAAAGCATAAGACAAAAAACTAAATGTATTTTTAGCAACAACCCCTCTTTTCGACATACTACTAGTGTCATGTCTACACATATCAATTTATAGATAGCATTTATAATTTCTTAGTGTCTGGGGGACTGCTTGTCATAGACGGTACTTTTAGACAACAGCTCTGGTTTTGAGGTAACATTTGTATTTTGTTGCATTTTAACACTGTCTCTGAACAGTTTTTTCATGACGTGCCAATCAAAACAAAAAAGTTTCTCTTCCCTCTTTCTAGCACCAATTCCTTTTCGGGTTTTGTAGGTTTAGCTTCCATTGTGCTCTCTGTCCGTGTCTGTTACATTGACGTCTGTGTTCCTGCCAGCCTGCGATGAGGTGGCGACTTGTCCTGGATGTACGTTGCCTTCAAGGTCCAAGTGCAGCCGAGATAGGCTCCACCCCCGCGACCCCGAAACGAAAAAGCGGTTGAAAATGGATGGATGGATGGGCTCCTGCTGGCTCTCACACGCATGGATGTATCAGCGTCGTACAATTCTTTACATTAAAAAAGCCGCAACCCAGACATTAAAATTACGATACAAACAATAGAACGGTAGACATTTTCATGTCGCACTACGATATACACTGTTATATTGCACAGCACTATTGGGGAGGATTTTAGTGTCGGTCCTACAGTATGTCTTTCTGTTAGTTTTTGGCGCAGGTACAATGGAATTTTAATTTACGACCCTGTTGCTTCAACAGGGTTAGTAAATAAAAAATTTTGTATATTGAGACACATACCTGCATAAGAAACAATGTAAACATGAATAATGGGTTCCAGCCTCAACAAATCTCCATATTTTGGTGAAAGTTTGTACAATTTGAACATAATATAAACTTTCATTTTAATAGCAAAGTCAAAACAACAACAACAATGACCTGAACTGTCACCAGCTCTCTGATGCAATAACAGTTTGAACTCCAAAAACTCCTTAACTTGAACAGCCAGGTCGCTACAATAATTATGAATACAAAAGAAAATCCATCTGACCTTGTTGGTTAATCTTCTTTGTCTGAAGCCAAGGGAGTAGGGTGCGGGGAAGGCAGTGTCGACAACGCTGTAAATACTTCCTGAATATTTCAAACCACACATTGCTTGTTCAATGCATTCTTCGGATTTATATTGAGCTAGCAAAATGCTGTTAAAAAATATTTTTAAAAAATACTTAAAACACAACAAATTAGCAATTAGGACAGTAACTAATGACAGCACTGCTCTGCCGACTGAGGGTATATCCCCCCTGTATTGTTTGTGTTTCGTTTTAGGTTAAAAAAATTAATGCGTTCTCACAATGTCCTATCAATAGTGAGTCACATCCAGGCAGAAATGTTTCCTGGGTGAGAATGATGTAATACAGTGCCTCTCCATAAGTGGCGCTGTAAGCAAACGGCCACTGGAACCACCAAAACTATAGAAGAATAAACCACACACGCGCATAAAGTTCTATTCTCCGGTCACGTCAAAACAAAATTTTAAAAAGTGACTATGGCAGATGCTCGCAAGGAAAGTGACTTTTGGTCGGACAGACGACGAAGTGGAATTACCTCTGCGCGGCACACTTAATTAGAAAACTGTGAAATATCAGGAGAATGTTGACTGGGAGTCCTGAAGATTTTTCATCCACTGAGAATCGCCTGATAATACACAGCTTCCCTCAAATGCCAACAGCCACACTAGCGGTAGTTTGTCTCTTTAGTAAGGGAAGCGTCTGAAAATCTGGGAACTAAATCGTTACCAAGAAATCTCTTCACCAATGTGTTTCTAAAGGTGTCTAATAACATGTCCTAAAAATTGAAATTCAACTCCTGGGGGAAACCTCATAAAAAACTGCACAAAGTCGGGGTACCAATAACCGATTTTTTGAAAATTTGAAAATGCTTAATTTGGCCTTTAGTAACTTGTGAGGGGTCAAACTAGGTTTTTTTTATGATCCTGAGTTCATTTGTAGCATTTGTTTTTCACTACAACTATTCCTTAGTGGAAAAACTGCCACACCCTTTTTTGCATTTACATAAAGTTGCATTTATTACAATTCGTTTCACATTAGTCAGAGCAAACAGTGTTCCCCCTTGTGGAATGCTTTATGAGTCAATGTCTGCCTCTGAGTATTCATCATAAATGCCATCACCATGAATAGCATTCTTGCAGGTAATGCCTTGACAGACTCCACAAGCTGAGATGCACTTGACGCTATTTTTTTTGCAGCTGCATCGCCGGCTGCTGCAATCTCCATGGCAATTGCAGCTTGTGAACTGGAGTAGCTCTTCAGGAGCCATGGGGTCTAGAGTTGGAACTGGCTCATAACCATGAACACATATTGTCCATCCATTGTCACTGGGGTCCAGAGACATGCTCTGTAGAAGGAGCCAGTCTCGAGTCTGTAGGTAGACACGGAGCGAAGGCTGTGCTTGTAACCAGGCAAAGTTTCCAGTTCTTTCATCAGTTGACAGTACAGCCGTGCACCTTTAGCATACTGATGATGGCCTGCAGCTGCAAAGATGTCCAGCATCCAGGTAGCAATGCAGGACAGGTGCCCATCGTGGTCTGCAAGCCGCTCAGTTCGGATGAACAGCTTAATAACATTTACCATGTGGTGGTACTGCACCCAGAGTGCAGGTGTTCTTCCCCCTTTGGCGAGTCTTTTGAAGGTTTCTTCAAATCTCTGCTCAAACAGTACCACCACTGGATCTGTGTGACTGGCTCCCATCTTCCCATCAGCTACCATCTCCATAAAGGTCCTCATTCCAACAAGCTCCTCCTCAGTGAAGGCATGTTTCATGATGTGCTGATACATGGCTGCACTAATGAGGAGGTGAGCACGGATTGCCTTGTCAAAACACCCTCCATCCAGGATGTGGCTAGCTGTCGTACTCCCCGGATAAATCAGCTGCATCAGCTCTAGTAGTCCAGAATCCTCCATGATGTTACCAATGGATCCAAGGTAGGACTTCAGCAGATGAAACCCGCCCAACCTCGGAATGATGGGTAGATTGGCCTGCTTAATAATATTCACAGCCTTCAGCTAAATCGGAAGATCGAACGTCACTATAGTGACCTTGCCTGCAGAGAGCCGGATGCACTCTTTGAGAGTGGTGAAGATGGTGTTGTGGTCATTAGGGTCACCATCGATGACTGGGAGGAAATCAATCTGTGTGCTCTGCTTGACATTATCTGAATGGATACTCTTCATCCATCCATTCCAGTTGGTGTGTGGGAAGTCAGGATCCTGAGCTTTGATCACCCACCCTGCTGCCCAGAGTATATCAACAAGTGTGAGGAGTGGCTGGCTATGTATCAAAGAGGAGGAGAGTTCATCAATGAGAAGAAACGTGATGGAGTTTATTCCCTTCTGTTTCATGTTCATGAATGGAAGAATATTCACTTCAGCTTGCTTCAGGAGCTTAGCTTTGGCAAGGGCCTTCAATTTTACCCTCTGGACAGCTGCTGTTGTCCGCAGATCTGGCAAAGGTGGTGCCTGAGAGGTTACTTTGATCCAACCCATGGAATGCAAGGGAGTGTTTCCATGAATAGAGACAATGTTTAAATCTATATTTTCCCCAACAAACTGAGTGACTGCATTGCTTGCTTCATCAACACCCATGGAGACCACCTGATCATCACTTTCACTAGCTGTCGGAACTGATATATCCTCAAGTGCGGCATCTACTGCAACCTCATCATCGATCTGATCATCTGATTCTTCCACAATGGTATCAAGAGTGCCAGATGTATCAGGGATGCCACCTTCGTTCCTGACATTAAGGTAGCAGTATTTGTAGTTTTGGTGCATGTTTGGTGCTAATGTTAAACTCATAACATCCTCACATTGAAATGCCATTTAACTACAGCAACCATCACTAAACACTGACTTGGCCCATTCATCATGTCAAACATTAAAGAATAAACTATTATCTTTTTTATTGTATTATTATTATTATTATTTTACATATACCCTGCATGGTATGTGTGAGTAGGGGGCATTGTCGGGATGAGGAAAGGAGGTGTGGCCATTTTTCCCCCAGGGAGTGGTCTTGGTGAAAAATAAATACCGTATTTTCCGCACCATAAGCCGCCCTGGGTTATAAGCCGCGCCTTCAATGAACGGCATATTTCAAAACTTTGTCCACCTATAAGCCGCCCCGTGTTATAAGCCGCATCTAACTGCGCTAAAGGAATGTCAAAAAAACAGTCAGATAGGTCAGTCAAACTTTAATAATATATTAAAAACCAACGTGATGTGGGCGCGCATGGAGTCGTATATCAACATGGACGGAGCTGCGTGAAAAAAGCCACCCGGCCTCTTCGCGTAAACTTACCTTAACCACTCGCTCATCTTTTCTTCATCCATCCATCCCTTCGAGTTAGCTTTTATGATGACGCCGGCTGGAAAGGTCTCTTTTGGCAAGGTCTTCCTTTTGAATATCACCATGGGTGGAAGTTTCTGGCCATTAGCATGGCAAGCTAGAACCACAGTGAAGGATGACTTCTCATTCCCTGTGGTGCGAATATTCACCGTACGTGCTCCCGTTGTATCCACAGTGCGGTTCACAGGAATATCAAAAGTCAGTGGAACCTCGTCCATGTTGATAATGTTCTCTGGCCGGATCTTTTTTTCAGCTATCTTGTTTTTACAATATGCAAGGAAAGTAGCCAGCTTTTCTTGAAAGTCTTTAGGCAGTTGCTGTGAAATAGTAGTCCGTGTGCGGATGGAGAGATTGCGTCTTTTCAGGAACCGGGAACCTGTCGCTTAGTAGGAGCCATTTTGTGGTCTTTACAGATGTAAACACACAAAGGAAATGAAACGTAATATCCGCGCGCTTCTTCTTCTTCTTCTACGCGGGCGGGTGGTTGCTTACAGTAGAAGAAGAATCGCTTCCTGTTCTATGGGGGCGGGTGCTTACCTTGGCGGTTGCTTGCGTAGAAGAAGAAGCACTTCCTCTTCTACGGGGAAAAAAGATGGCGGCTGTTTACCGTAGTTGCGAGACCGAAACTTTATGAAAATGAATCTTAATATTAATCCATATATAAAGCGCACCGGGTTATAAGCCGCACTGTCAGCTTTTGAGTAAATTTGTGGTTTTTAGGTGCGGCTAATAGTGCGGAAAATACGGTACTTGCAATGAACTCAGAATATTGAAGAACCCCTAGTTTGACCCCTCACAAGTTACTTAAGGCCAAATTAAGCATTTTCGAATTTTTCGAATGGTACCCGACTTTGTGCAATTTTTTACGAACTTTCCCCCAGGAGTTGAATTTCAACTTTTTAGGACATGTTACTAGACACCTTTATAAACACATTGGTGAAGAGATTTCTTGGTAACGATTTAGTTCCCAGATTTGCCAAATATCCCATAAGATGACCTTACTACTTGGAGTCTTGGAGTTGACAAATAAAGAAATGCGCTTTTGGTAGGTTTAATCGTACTGACAAGCTAACTGCTTTGAGCTACTTGTTATGCTACATCAGAGCTAGTTTAGCTAGCATGTTAATGTAACTTTCAATGTGTTAAGTTATGATGCATAATCTTTTTGTTGGTGTGTTCATATTTCGTATCATAGTGTTTGCAATGAGGTGATGAAACATTCTAAATTCTTTACTTTGTTTTCTTGGACACATGACAGCCACAAAGGAGACATAATTAAAAAAGTGTTCGAAGGATCGAGGTGCACGCAAATGAAAGAAAAAAAATAAGAGAATGTTGGATTGTGTTTACATAGATTCATGTATCTAGTCTTTTATTGTTTGATACTCCTACGAGCTCCATGTGGTATTTGTAGACCTCACCAAAGTCCTTGATACCGTGAACAGGACCAGTCTATGGAAGATTTTGCAGAAGTTTGAAGCTGACAGCACTGATTTCCTCTTTCCATGACTGCATGCAAGCCAGAGTCCAAGAGAACGGTGAATCCTCAGATCCTTTCCAGGTGAGCAATGGAGTGAAGCAGGAGTGTGGGCTTGCTCCGACCTTGTTTTTTCTCCTGTTTTCCGTGATGTTGCTTGATGCCATCAGTGACTGTGACAGAGGGGTGTACATTCAGTTCCGCACTGATGGGAAACACTTCAACCTGCAAAGACTTCAGGCCAAAACCAAAGTGTTTGAGGCCTCACTATTGGAACTTCTATTCGTGGATGGTTGTGCACTGGTTGCACACTCCCAGAAAGACATACAGTTCTTGGCAGATTGGTGTGCATCTACCTGCAAGCGATTTGGACTGACAATCAGTCTTGGAAAGACTGAAGCCACGGTTCAGCCCTCACCATTACATGCTGCCGAAGCACCACAACCTCTTCATATCATCATCAACAATACAGAGATCAAGACTGTAGAAAAGTTCTGCTACCTGGGTAACATCGTTTCGAGCAACGGATCCCTGGACGCTGAGATGATGCAGCGCATTGGAATGGCAAGTGCGGCCTTCGGCAAAATGACAAAGAGACTCTGGCGAGTCCACGGCATCCGTCTCTCCACCAAAATCGCCATGTACAGAGCCGTGGTTCTGAGCGCACTATTCTATTGATGTGAGATATGGACCACCTACCGCCGACACATCAAACTGCTGGAGCAGTTTCACCAGCGTTGTCTGCGGAGGATCTGCAAAATTAAGTGGCAAGACAAAAAGTGTGGCCTCCTCAGCATTGAGTGTAATGGACAGGACATATCATCCGCAGTGGAAAAGAAAAGGATTCCAAAGATGCTACTATATGGACACTTAAAGCAGGGGCATCGCGGTCAGGGAAGACCTCTCAAGAGGTACAGAGACACTTTGAAGGCAAACCTTAAGAAATGTAACTTCACTGTGAACTCTTGGGAATCCACAGCCCACGACAGAGCTCCTTGGAGGCACCAATGTGCACAAGGCATAATGGATTTTGAAACCAACAGCGCAATCAACATTCAGTCAAAGAAGGAGAGAAGGAAACAGAGTACCTCTTTGGGGTCCATGCCTTGTAGCAGCTGTGGCCGATTGTGTGCATCGCAAATTGGTTTTCATTCTCACGAGGATCGTCCTTGGCAAATGACTTGTTTGCCTACTTATCCGTCGCATCGACAGTAGATTCCATTATTATTACTGTTGTGCACTATTTCAAAAAGTGAATCTTGTCCAATAAAAGCAAGTTAAGAAACGCCTGCATTGATTACACCACACAAACACAATTCAACAACATTGTCTCGTTGTCATTCCACACTTTTTAAATAAAGTTAGAATATTAAACGTCACTCGTACATAAAAGTACAGTGTATAACACTAAAACACTGGTTTTAGCAGTAGTGTACATACAATACAGTAAAGGAGACAAACAAGCACTCGTTCTTTTGCTGGCCTGAGCCTGACATCGTTGTATTCAAAATAATGTAACGTGTATTATGTGTGTGTGTCTGTACTGCCTGTTGTCATAGTGCTAATAGTAGTAACTACTGTCTATCACAATCGTAGCTTTATCGTTGACAGCTAAAATGGTTCTGTGGGGACTGGCCCTGAATGAGCACAGAGATCGATCAGCTCGCCCACAATCCCTGTGCAGCTGGCACAAAATGGCGGCGCTGCAAGACACACAACGCCAACGGGCGGATTAAACGTTTGTACACGGAGACAAGGTTCGAACACCAAAGCATATTTTTATTCGGTCTGCGGTTTTTAAATAGAAAAGTTCATGCAACAAGGGGTTCATAATTTGAGGTTATATTGTAATTGCTAAAGTACTTTGCTTGACTGTTTGTATTGTTTGTAGCTTACTTCTCCGTTTCTTAAGCTAGGTGGTACAAGTTTGAAACGCACACTACAAACACTTACAAAACCAGTAGTACGGGGGTCGGCAACTCGCGGCTCTAGAGCCGCATGCGTCTCTCTAGCGCCGCTCTAATGGATCCCTGAAGCTTTTTCAAAAATGTATCAAAATAGAAAATGATGAGGGGAACAATATATATTTTTTGTTTTAATATGGTTTCTGTAGGAGGACAAACACAACACAAACCTTCCTAATTGTTAGAAATTCCAATTTATATTAAACTTGCTTCACTGATGAGAGTATTTTGCGAGGGCCGTTTTGTCCTACTGATTTTGGCGGTCCTTGAGCTCACCATAGTTTGTTTACATGTACAACTTTCTCTGACGCTGCCTCAGAGAGACGTGTTTTATGCCACTCCTTCTTTGTCTCATTTTGTCCACCCAATGTTTTATGCTGTGCATGAATGCACAAATGTTAGCTTTGTTGATGCTATTGACTTGTTGGAGTGCTAATTAGGCATATTTGATAAGTGCATGACTGCAAGCTAATCGATGCTGATATGCTATTTAAGCTAGCAGTATGTACATATTGCATCACTATGCCTTGTTTATAGGTATATTTAAAGGAGCCATATGTAAGAATTGCATGTCAAGTCATCATTAAATGGCCCTGATATGTCAAAAAGCATAATAAATCATGTTCTTTTCGAATACCTCTATAACTGATAGCAGTAGTTCATTTCAAAATGAGATTTACAGCCCCGAAATGTTGTTATTGTTTTCATTTCGATGCCCCGCTCTCCACCGTTTTAACCAATTAAAAAGTCTGTGAGTGTGTTACATCCAGGTTGCCAGTTACGCACCGCCATTTTTGTCGAGCTCCTGCCACTGGTTGTCATGTCTGTGTGATCATGTTTTGTTTGGCCATGTGCTTTTTTGGATTTTGTCAGTTCCTGTTTTTTCACTCCCCGTTTTGTTTCCATGACAACCCATTAGTTTTCACCTGTCCTCATGTCACACACCTGATTCATTTGCACTCACACACCTGTGTGTTATTTAAGCTTCTCATTTTCTGTTGGTCGGCCTGGCGACATCACATTCATGCTCTGCACTCTTGACACGCTGCTTACTCTGTCCAGGTCATAGTTCATGCTGCTCTTTTCTTGCCACGTAAGTTTTTTGTTTATTCAAGCCACTGTTTTGTACCTCCGCTGTGAGCGCCTTTTGTTTGTTCCTTTTTTCCATAGTTCTGCCTATGTGCGAGTTTTGTTTTATTAGCCAAGTTTGTTCCCCGCCTTGTGCGCACCTTTTGTTTATACTTTTTATAATTTATTATTAAATCATGTATTTAATTTCACGCCATGTCTGGTCCAAATCCTTTGCACCATAGGAAAACAAACCACGCCAAAGTCCAAGTCTTGACACTGGTAAAGTTACTAAACATGTCAGACCTGAGTAAATCTAAAAGGCCTCGTTGCAATTCTCCACTTATTCATGACAAATCCAGGAACAAAACAAAGATTTGTATCGGGGATGCCTTTGAAAGATAGAAACGATTGAAGGCAGAGAATATTTTATCATCTGACGCCAAACTTGCTCATTTCCTCCTTGATAGGCAAGTAAGGCATTTACGTTTTCTTATTACTTGTAATAAATGGAAATGGACAGTTCGTATGTAAGCTATTTTGTCCAATACAGTCTATGATCTTGTCTAACAAAGCTAGTATGTTTGTGCAACAAATGCTTAGCATGCTCGCCCGGTCAATGGAAGCATACGTATAGCCCAGTTCGATTACACATCAACACATAGGCTAACGGGGGAAATATATGCCTGTTAGCCTGTATGTCGATGTGTAATCGAACTGACATGGCAAAATATATTTTCGACAAATAAAACCTATGTGGTTTTGGGTAGTGTCAGTGCATATTTCGTTCTCAATATGCTGATACGCTGAGGAAATGGGTTCCAACATTAGCACGGCTGTGATGGCAATGTGAAACGTATGGAGACACATATTAAAATAATTCCTCATTTGTGTTTGCATATTGTGGAGTATATGTGCCAAGTTATATGGCAATCTGAAACATTTGAAACAGTAGCTTATAGGCATACCTAGTAGAGATGCGCGGTTTGCGGACACAACCGCGGAGTCCGCGGATAATCCGCGGGTCGGGCGGGTGACATGACGAAAAAAATAGATTTTAAATAGAACGGGCGGGTGGTGGTTGAACCAATTCGGAAATATATATACATAGTTAAATGTTGTTACCCACATACGAAAAACAAGCAGCACTCTTTGAAACAGGCAATTATTCATCAGGCACTGCAGCACACCACAACAGAAAAAAACAAAAAAAGATGGCAACGCCGGCAGCAAACGTGGTACACGACAAACTAAAAAAGGGAATACTAAAGACCAGGGGAAAAAAGACCAGCTATTTGCCTTGGCCAATAAGTTGCAGGTAATTTATTATTATTATTTATTGTATTTATTTTTGTTTAAATAGGGATGACATACATATGTTATTGTATAATTTAAGTTTGTGCGCGTGATTGACAGCCTAAGGCTTATGAGGCACATTATTTATTTTATTTTTTTATTTCAACTTAAAAACGTATGAGCCTATGCCTATGCCTACAGCATAGGCTATGTGTTTATCTTTATTTTCCTGCCTGTCGTTGACAATGGAGATTGTCTGATATTTTGTCATGGCTGCAGATCAATCAATAAAGGTTCATCTTTGTCGCACAATTGTTCACTGTTTCACTGTGCACCCCGCCCTCGTCCCTATTTGAGCATTATAACGTTAACAAGTTAATATTCATTGAAATATAGGCCTAGTCTTTCTAAAACATTTTTTTAACTTCTTAAAAGCATCGTTCTGCTTGCTGCAACAGCGCACACAAAGTGTGAGGAACGCACTCCTGATCTGAGGGCATTGGCAACAATAGTCAACACTTTCTTAATGGAAATGACAATAATACTATAATAATGATAAATAATATTATCACGCATTAATATCTCTTAGCCACTAATGCGTGGCCAAGAGATATTAATGCGTGGCACGCATTGAATGTCTCTGCTTCATTGGATCAGTCTCCTTTCTTTAACAGGCAAAAGCTTTCTAACCTCACTAATGCCTTGCATCGCCTATATTAGATATATAACAACGGGCGGGTGGGTGTGGATTTGATCAAATGTTAGTTCGGGTGGATGGCGGGTGGACGACGACTTTTGTGATGCGGTTGCGGATGAAATAATTGCCTATCCGCGCATCTCTAATACCTAGGTAAAATGTCACCTCTTTAGTTTTGGGCGTACTGTGGCTGCTAAGCATGCTTATTTTCACCATTGCAAGCGTTGGTTGGAGTTCATTTTAGTCTTTGTTTTCTGATAGTACTGACAACAACCATATGATTGCCATTAGTTGTGATGTGGTATGCAGGCATGACGTACTTCTTCCTGAAAATAGCCTAATTCTGTGTAAAATGTGTTGGTTAGAGATTTGTTATTGACAAAACGCTTGTCTATTCAGCTATTATGGTCCCAGCACCTCAACCCCTAGTAAGTAAACCATCTTGCAAGAAGCATAAACAAGAGAAACTTTGTCGCTTGCCATTTGAAGTTCCTTAGAGTAGCCCAGTCGATAGAGCTGGATTCAGCTGCGTATCTGGCAACCTCATTCAGGGAGATGGGGAGAGGACTACAGAATTTTGACCGTGATCGCAGTACCATTTCTGGACAGATTCTTACATATGGCTCCTTAAAGCTCATTTAATTGTCTTTATGTCCTCGGTGTATTTAATTTATATTTGCATGTCTCATGACACATTTTTTGTATGTAATATTGACTGCATTTCTTACCCAGCTTGCGAAGATTGTAACAAATCTGATAGAAGAAGACAGCCTGCCGTTTCCTTTAACTTGGACACACACAACTATACCGTTGGCCATTCTAAGCCAGTCCAGGAATTATCTCACCCCTGAAAAGCATCAGTTTTAGTAATGTTTTCCAATGTTGTAAAAATGTGTAGAATAAATATTACATTTCAACATTTCTGTCAACAAAGATTTGCGTCAGTCTGCGACACAGTCATTTTGATAGTAGGCTATTATAGCTAATATATACATTTACATCATGTGTTGCCTTCATTATAAAATGTATATAAGGCTTTAAATATTTTGTGGCTCCAGACAGATTTTATTTTTGTATTTTTGGTCCAATATGGCTCTTTTAACATTTTGGATTGCTGACCTCTGCGCCAGTAGTGTCAGAGTATATTGGTGACGAATCCCAAGATGCAGAGATGGTAGGCTTTGTCCAGGAAAACATGATTTAATTTAACACTATAGCAAAAAAAAAAACCAAAAGGGTACAAACAAAAGGCGCACACAAGGCGGAGAACAAACTTGGCTATGAACTAAAATAGCACAAAGGCTAACTGTCGACAAGAAACAAAAACACTTACTGTGACACGAAGGAACTATGACATGAGCTGAGTGAACAAAAGTAGACAGAGCTACAACGACAAGTATTATGACAGGTAGTAGTGAACATCGACAATGACAATAATCCAGCACTGACTGGAGGGGAAGGCAGGTTTAAATAGCAGCTGGCTGATTGACACCAGGTGTGGCCAGGTGCCAATCAGCCACAGCTGAGGGGAAGCAGCACTCAGGGAGACAATCAGGAAATGAAGACAAAATAAAAGCGCTGACAGAAAACTAAGACAAACGCAGAGGAAAAATTAAAACACAGTCAAACTGTCAGGGACAAGCCTGACAAGTAGAACATCAATGTTTGTGTTAGCAATCTATTTAGAGCCAGAGATGAAACTACACATTGTATATCGATAACCTATGGTAACATTTCAGATGGTTATTGTAAAATAAGTTCATTTAGTATATTCATTGCATTTACTCGGACAGTTTGTAGGGTCGGTGATCCCCTTACTTTAGCTTTGTTGTAAGTGATAAATTGGGTCTATTATGTTGGACAAGTGCAGAGTTTACCATAGTAATGTGTTTGTCTTAGCTCTAAGTCCCATAACTTATGTTATGTTGTTAATTTTTTTAAAACCCAACTACATGCAATATACACCCAATTCTAAACAATCAACATAAGTCAATTGCTAGTCTCTACCCTTAAATCCAGAATCTTACAAAATTTTATTGAGTTATTCATTAAAAATGTCTTTGTGTAATCCTTAATCCTGAAAGCTAATGCTGGGCAAAGTTTCACAGTAGCCTTATCCGTCTTTAACAAGACATCACGCGGCTTTTCAGCACCATAATCCAATCCCAAAACCCACTATTCATGGCTCTCATATATTCATCAGTGAGGAGCATAGGAGAACTGCCCTGCTTACGTTGAGAGAACAAGCAGTCACTTACTGAGATATACTGTGGCTAAATTGGGAAGCTCGGACTCTCCTCTGCAAGACGCAGCAGGACAAATGAGAACCGGAAGGCTCCCAAGGGAACCGAAACATCTGCCAGCCTAAACACAGATGAGGCGGGTTGTGCTCGTGTTTGTTGGAAGGAGGGTTTTGTCTCTTCAGGCTGTGGATATACAGTATTCAGCCCTTTAGGTCCGACACAGAGCCTCTTTGCTGCTCACTCATCACTCACGCTGGGGGGACATCATGTCTAGGTAGTTGGGGTCAGTAGTTTATCCTTGATTTAAAGCTGTGATTTAGGATTCCTCCATTCCTGCTGCTTGTTTTTTGTAGAGCGGAAAAGTAAAAGTCAATGTAGCTTGAGGATCATTTGAATCTTTGCATGAGACGATAAAAATATTTTTTTTATCAAATGGATCTATCAGCACATTTAAGTAGGCCTTCCAAAGACGGTCCATTTGACACCATTTTAAAGTACTGCGCATTACCTACTTGGGCAGAACTTTGGGCAAACTAAAATAGTGTGTCCCAATTTCCCCCCAAATGAAGATGGAGCACATACTGGGCCTGTTTTGTTTCAATAATTCAATGTACCTGCACAAAAGCACCTTAAAACAAATGTATTACATTTTAAATCAAATGGATTTATTAGTGCCCAACAACAACTGTTTACAAAAACACTCGCAGATTGTAGAACACTGCCAAGGCATTGAAGCTCAAACCATCAATCAGGTCATCAGCTAATTTAGTTTCTTGTCGCTAAATAAGAAATTTGATGTGGGTCCAAGGCAACCCAATGCGCTCCCACAATAGAACAACAATAAATAGAGCAGGGGTCACCAACGCGGTGCCCGCGGGCACCAGGTCGCCCGTAAGGACCAGATGAGTAGCCCGCTGGCCTGTTCTAAAAATAGCTCAAATAGCAGCACTTACCAGTGAGCTGCCTCTATTTTTTGAATTTTATTTATTTACTAGCAAGCTGGTCTCGCTTTGCTCGACATTTTTAATTCTAAGAGAGACAAAACTCAAATAGAATTTGAAAATCCAAGAAAATATTTTAAAGACTTGGTCTTCACTAACTGACAAAGAAACAGATACCGTATTTTCCGCACTATTAGCCGCACCTAAAAACCACAAATTTTCTCAAAAGCTGACAGTGCGCCTTTTAACCCGGTGCGCTTTATATATGGATAAATATTAAGATTCATTTTCATAAAGTTTCGGTCTCGCAACTTTGGTAAACAGCCGCCATCTTTTTTCCCGGTAGAACAGGAAGCGCTTCTTCTTCTACGCAAGCAACCGCCAAGGTAAGCACCCGCCCCCATAGAACAGGAAGCGCTTCTTCTTCTACTGTAAGCAACCACCCGCCCGCGTAGAAGAAGAAAAAGCGCGCGGATATCACCGTACGTTTCATTTCCTTTGTGTGTTTACATCTGTAAAGACCACAAAATGGCTCCTACAAAGCGACAAGGATCCGGTTCATGAAAAGACGCAATCTCTCCATCCGCACACGGATTACTATTTCACAGCAACTGATATTCCTGTGAACCGCACTGTGGAACGGGAGCACGTACGGTGAATATTCGCACCACAGGGAATGAGAAGTCATCCTTCACTGTGGTTCTAGCTTGCCATGCTAATGAAACTTCCACCCATGGTGATATTCAAAAGGAAGACCTTGCCAAAAGAGACCTTTCCAGCCGGCGTCATCATAAAAGCTAACTCGAAGGGATGGATGAAGAAAAGATGAGCGAGTGGTTAAGGTAAGTTTAAGTTCACGCGAAGAGGCCGGGTGGCTTTTTTCACGCAGCTCTGTCCATGTTGATATACGTATGTTTGTGATTGCACATTTGCGTACATTTTGGGAGTGAACAGAGTTGTTAGAACGCTGGTTTTTAATATATTATTAAAGTTTGACTGACCTATCTGACTGTTTTTTTGACATTCCTTTAGCGCAGTTAGATGCGGCTTACAACACCGGGCGGCTTATAGGTGGACAAAGTTTTGAAATATGCCGTTCATTGAAGGCGCGGCTTTTAACCCAGGGCGCCTTATGGTGCGGAAAATACGGTAACAGATTTGGTGTCCAGTTCAAAGTGCATACTTGCCAACCTTGAGACCTCCGATTTCGGGTGGTGGGGGGTGGGGGCGTGGTCGGGGGTGGGGCGGGGCGGGGTTGGGGGCGTGGTTAAGAGGGGAGGAGTATATTGACAGCTAGAATTCACCAAGTCAAATATTTCATACATATATATATATATATATATATATACATATATATATATATATATATATATATATATATATATATATATATATACATCCTGAAAATATGCAAACAAACTGTGTTTAGATAATTGATACTTCAAACTTGCATAAATAAATATTAAGGAATGTAACATAACTTGGCTTCTGAGAGTTTCAAAATGTAATGAATAAAATGCTAAAGTTGTTGATAAACAAGCAATTATTTTAATAATTAAATATGGTCATTTTAAATTAATTATTATGATAATTTAAAATCAATTATTTCAAATATGTTTATTTTAATGTATAATTCTATGGCTGGATGTAATAAGGAGTCACGAAAAAATACAAATAAAAATACAATTAATGTTGATGTTTTTAGCAAAATATAGTAAAAATGTATTTAGTTTTTTTTTTTTTTTAATTAATAAATATATTTATTTTTAGGTAAGATAAACATAATAATACAATGTATCTCTAGTCTGGATGATTTAGTTCTTGTCACCCTGTTGTCCTCCAGTCATGAAAAAAGGCTGTCCTCACTCAGGTCCGCATGGAGCTGGAGGGGGCGTGGCTTCCAGCTCCGGCTGAAAATCGGGATATTTTCGGGAGAATATTTGTTCCGGGAGGTTTTCGGGAGAGGCGCTGAATTTCGGGAGTCTCCCGGAAAATTCGGGAGGGTTGGCAAGTATGTCAAAGTGTGACATGATTTATTTAAAAATTTGAGAGTTGACTTTTGTATTTTACATGAGTTATTATTTGTACAAACATGGTGCAAAGTAATTCATGATTTGTTAAAAAAATGTTAGCGGCTAGCTAGTTAAAATGGGATATTGTGATTTCACAAGATTGTCTTAGAAGTGATCATTTGAAAATGTTCAATTTGAAAAATGTGCACTTAGAGAAAATATAAAAATAAAGTGTTGCATATTGATATTTATCTGTTTCTATATATATTTATTGTGAGAAATCATTAAGATGATCAGTGTTTCCACAAAGATAAATATCATTATTTATTAATAATAATAGAGTTAACGGTAAATTGAGCAAATTGGCTATTTCTGGCAATTTATTTAAGTGTGTATCAAACTGGTAGCTCCTGCGATGAGGTGGCGACTTGTTGATGGTGTACCCCGCCTTCCGCCCGATTGTAGCTGAAATAGGCTCCAGCGCCCCCCGCGACCCCAAAGGGAATAAGCGGTAGAAAATGAATGGATGGCAACTGGTAGCCCTTCGCAATAATCAGTACCCAAGACGTAGCTCTTGGTTTCAAAAAGGTTGGTGACCCCTGAAATAGAGTCTTCCATGATACGTTTTTATGGCTGGCAACAGTAAAAATGAATCCAAATGATACAACCTCTGACACAGCATTTTTTGGTAAAACCATAGAAGATTAGACTGGTTCTAAAATACTTGAGTTATGAATTTTTTTTTAGATTTAAAGCCGGGTTTCCATTAGTTTACCCCAGGGTAGCGATGGCTACATGTGTAGTTTAATTTCCCCCTCAGTGTGTGAATGTGGAGTGACTGAATAATCGGTATCCCCTTAAAGCATTTTGGGTGTCTAGAAAAGTGCTATATAATATATTATCCATTACTGTTATAACAAAAACTATATATAATAAATGGATGTGAATCTTACAAAAACTCAAAAGCAACAATTTTATTCAATCAAGATTCTCGAGTTGACGATTTGACACAGAAAGTTTTCTCGATTGAACCGGATTTTCAATTCAAACAAAAACAGGACCATGTACAAGTACCCCGACGTTCTGCAGCTAGCTACAGCAATCCAGTTTAGGTTTTGCCAATCGTTCACAATCATTATGACAGACATGAGGAAGGATGTTATTTTATTTATTTTTTTGCATTCTAAATATGTCACAGTTCTCCCAGGATGCAGACGGGAAACTCCGGACGAAGCGTGCAGGTAGGATATGATTTTTTTGTCATAAATCATACGACACACAAAAAGACAGGAAACAAACAAAATAGACGTGCCGATCGCACGGGAAGCTGAGGCAAAAATTTAGCACAGGAATCAAGAAACATAGAAGCAGGAATTAACCAACATAACCTGTTGCATACTGCAAATAAGGAAGCCAGACAGTGTGTAGCGAGTAACGTGAATAAGTAGCTCTCTGATTAGTGCCCGGCAGCAGGTGAGCGTGCCGAACACTAATCAGAGGCAGGTGAAACCAATCAGCACCCATGGTAACCAAAACACACTCAAGGGTGCACAAAACAGGAACTGAGGGAGTCCAGAACTAAACAGAACATGATCCGGGCAACGGATCATGACAAAATATTAAATAAATTCGATCAAAAGTCCGCTTACAATGGAGTCTCTGGGAGCCATGCAATTCCGCCTACAAAGCCCTTAAAAAAACATCCAAACACCTCCATCAAGGTATAATATACATGATGTAAGTACAGTATATATGTAATGTAGGAACGGGCACATTTATAATAACATTTAATATTCACGTATTTTGATCATTTCAAGCAGATGCTCATTAAAGGGGAACATTATCACCTGACCTATGTAAGTGTCAATATATACCTTGATGTTGCAGAAAAAAGACCATATATTTTTTTAACCGATTTTTGAACTCTAAATGGGTGAATTTTGGCGAATTAAACGCCTTTCTATTATTCGCTCTCGGAGCGATGACGTCACGGTTGTGACGTCACATTGGGAAGCAATCCGCCATTTTCTCAAACACATTACAAACACGAGTCAAATCAGCTCTGTTATTTTCCGTTTTTTCGACTGTTTTCCGTACCTTGGAGACATCATGCCTCGTCGGTGTGTTGTCGGAGGGTGTAACAACACAAACAGGGACGGATTCAAGTTGCACCAGTGGCCCAAAGATGCGAAAGTGGCAAGAAATTGGACGTTTGTTCCGCGCACTTTACCGACGAAAGCTATGCTACGACAGAGATGGCAAGAATGTGTGGATATCCTGCGACACTCAAAGCAGATGCATTTCCAACTGGACTGGACAGATCAGCTTTCAGGAAAAGAGAGCGGATGAGGGTATGTCTACAGAATATATTAATTGATGAAAACTGGGCTGTCTGCACTCTCAAAGTGCATGTTGTTGCCAAATGTATTTCATATGCTGTAAACCTAGTTCATAGTTGTTAGTTTCCTTTAATGCCAAACAAACACATACCAATCGTTGGTTAGAAGGCGATCGCCAAATTCGTCCTCGTTTTCTCCCGTGTCGCTGGCTGTCGTGTCGTTTTCGTCGGTTTCGCTTGCATACGGTTCAAACCGAAATGGCTCAATAGCTTCAGTTTCTTCTTCAATTTCGTTTTCGCCACCTGCCTCCACACTACAGCCATCCGTTTTAATACATGCGTAATCTGTTGAATCGCTTAAGCCGCTGAAATCCGTGTCTGAATCCGAGCTAATGTCGCTATACCTTGCCGTTCTAACCGCCATGTTTGTTTGTATTGGCATCGCTGTGTGACGTCACAGGAAAATGGATGGGTGTATATAACGATGGTTAAAATCAGGCACTTTGAAGCTTTTTTTAGGGATATTGCGTGATGAGTAACATTTTGAAAAAAACTTCGAAAAATAAAATAAGCCACTGGGAACTGATTTTTAATGGTTTTAACCCTTCTGAAATTGTGATAATGTTCCCCTTTAAAATAGAACATGCATCACAAGCTTTGCGTTTTTTTCTTCTTCATCTCTGATTATTACTCACTGCAGACTTTATGAGAGCCAACAAACATAATAAAACATCACTTACTGTTCAAGGTCTGCTGTCATTAGGATGCCGACTGCTATGATGTTCATATACAGTATTCCCATTAAAATGAAGAATGTCTCATAATCCTCACGAAGAAACGAGGTGGAGGGGCGAGAGGGACCAAGTGTCTTTTCGTGTCGTTCCCCTAAATGGCTGTCAAAGTGTACCAACTTGTCGGAATACCTACTCATACTTTACCTATCCAGGTAAGATGCATGATTTATGATCTACAATAAACTTACAGGGAGCAAGAAAGCGAGAAAGCAGCAGACCACTCGATGATGTAAACATAGGCACTTACGGTAGTGATCACGGCGTCGCTATAAATAGTTTGTCTCATACTGAGGTTAATATTGCATCCATCCATCCATTTTCTACCGCTTGTCCCCCTTGAGGTCGCTGGAGGTGTTGGAGCCTATCTCAGCTGCATTCAAGTCAAAAAATGTAAATGGAGTATTGTTGGCGGTTTTTCAATGGTTATATCGGATTTTTATGGGTGGAATAGAGGAGCTCCAATTGGCTCCGCTGTAAGTGCACTTTTATGTATGTTTATTTAATAGTTAGAATGCATTAAAAAAAAAAATTTTTATAACGATTATGAACAATAGGCAACATTTAAATTAAAAGTGCAGTTCCCCTTTAAGACAAGATTAATCCCATCAATTCCACACGGTTGACTGATTAATAATCATTTAATCAATTGATTGTATGTCCATTCAAAATATCATTAAAATCCATGTTGATACATTTGCTTTCATTTGCACCCAAGCCTTTTTATTTAGTAGCCCAGCATGAACATTTTAAAGTAAAGGAAATTGCTGCACATTATCCCGAGGCATACAAACCGAGACTAATGTGCCATTGTATAAGCCAATAAAGGCACCCAAAAGAGGTCTAATAGAGAAAAATGAATAAATGCTGCTTATGTAACACTGCTTTTTTATGAAACAGTGAATCAGCTTTTACAAATCCGTTGCTTCAATTTCAAAGAGCAGTCTTCAGCCATGTTTTTATATTCATATAAACACAAAGTTCCATATACCGCAGTCCAATATAAAGCAACGTTTTATATAACGCAACCGTGCCAAGTACCCTGAATTTTCGCCTGTTTTTTCTCTCCCAGAGTCAATCCGGTTGTGTTTCACTAAATTATCACGTATTTACAAACTTGCTGTCATGACTGGTCCCTTCTGGTCATGTCCTGTGTTGGTTTTGTTGTTATTCTTCTTAGTTTAGTGCAGTGGTTCTCAAATGGGGGTACGTGTACCCCTGGGGGTACTTGAAGGTATGCCAAGGGGTACGTGAGATTTTTTTTAAATATTCTAAAAATAGCAACAATTCAAAAATCCTTTATAAATATAAATAAAAAACTATCTTTTTTTCCAAATAGTTCAAGAAAGACCACTACAAATGAGCAATATTTTGCACTGTTATACAATTTAATAAATCAGAAACTGGTGACATAGTGCTGTATTTTACTTCTTTATCTCTTTTTTTTGCTTTTTCTTTGCTCTGATTAGGTTGTACTTGAATTTAAAAAAAATTCACAGGGGGTACATCACTGAAAAAAGGTTGAGAACCACTGGTTTAGTGTATATTTACATTGCCAGCACTTCTAGTTCTCCTTTCTTTACATTCTAGTTGCTAGGAGTGCCTGAGCTCACGCACCTGTTTCTGTTTGTTGATGAGTGTCTACACCTGCTGCTGCCACTAATCACTCCCCTTTATATGTACATGTCACCCTGCCTGTCCTTGCGGGACACTTACACATCTTCATTGGTATACTTAGACTTTTTTGTTGTTCACCGTTTGAGTTGCAGTTAGCTTCACACTAGACCAGAGTAGAGATAGTCAACCCAAAGTGTTGAATGAGCCATATTGAACCAAAAATACAACAACAAAATCTGTCTAGAACCGCAAAAACTTAAAAGCCTTATATAAATGTTATAATAAACGCAGCTGAGATAGGCTCCAGCACCGCCCGCAACCCGGAAAAGGAACAAGCGGTAGAAAATGGATGGATGGATAATAAACGCAACACATGATGTAAGTGTCTATATTCGCTATAATAGCCTACTATCAAAATGACTATGTGTCGCAGGCTGACGTAAGTCTTCGTGAACAGAAATGTTGAAATTTATTATTTATTCTACACATTTTTACAACATTGGAAAATATTCGTAAAACGGAGACTTTCTCAGAGGGTGAGATAACTCCTAGAAATTACAGGAGTCACGCTTACAAGCTATTTTTATGAAAGAGCTAATTCATTCATTGCAGCAACTCCTGCCAATAAGAAAATAGATGTAAAGCGGAGAAAGAGAATCTCTGAAGTCAGAGAGAGGCCAAACACGATGTGACAAATGGAGAGCGTGAGACTTTCCACAGACTTTGATAAACTGCTTTCATAAACAAGGATTCACCGTGCTTGTCACATTTTATGTGTAACGGCAGGACCTTGTGATGTAAAGTCCACATTTTTATTTATCTTAATCCTGCATCCATGCAACCTGGCGCTGGTTCAGCAACAAAGAGAAAGGTGGCTTGGGATCGTTACAGCTAAATGCCAACATGAGGATTTTATTTAAGTTCTGCAGGTGCTTTGCACTGTTTTTGACTGAACTACTCAAACTGAACCGTGGACTAATCTGATCTTTTATAACGCAAACTCTGAAGTGTAGCACCCTGGGGTTCATTTTGAGCATATCTCTCAAGAACTGACAGACGTCAAAGAATTACAGTAGCTGGCTTCTTTCCTTTTTTGATATGGATTTGCCTTGATTTTTACAACAGACCATAGAAGATTAGGACATCTGCAGACAAAGTAGCAAGACTCCAGTCTCACCATATGTGGAGGGGGGCTGCGTACGTGGCTCAGATGGTAGAGCGGTCATCCAGAAACATGGAGGGGGGCTGCGTACGTGGTTCAGATGGTAGAGCGGTCATCCAGAAACATGGGGGTTCCTGGTACGGATCTAGCTTCCGTCATCTTAGTCCTTGTCGTTGTGTCCTTGGGCAAGACCCCTTACCCACCTTGCTCCTAGTGCGACCCACACTGGTTTATGAGAGGAGAGGCCATTGGCGCAAACTGGCGGCCATGTTTCCTCCAGTCAGGGCAACTGTTGCTACAAACCCGTGAATGTGAAGTGAATGACTCACAGGTTCTCAGTGTAACACGTTTTGGGGTCACAAGAAAAAAGTGCTATAGTGGAACCTCAATATGCAAACTTAATTGGGTCTTGAGTAGGGTTTGTAAATAGAATCATTGTACAATGTAACATGAAACAATGTAAACAAAAATAATGAGTTCCAGCCTTGACGGAAGTAATAATAATAATACCTGGGATTTATATAGCGCTTTTCTAAGTACCCAAAGTCGCTTTACATGTAGAACCCATCATTCATTCACACCTGGTGGTGGTAAGCTACTTTCATAGCCACAGCTGCCCTGGGGTAGACTGACGGAAGCGTGGCTGCAATTTGCGCCAACGGCCCCTCCGACCGCCACCTATCATTCATCATTCAATTCACCGGTGTGAGTGGCACCGGGGGCAAAGGGTGAAGTGTCCCGCCCAAGGACACAGCGGCAGCGATTTTTGGATGGTAAGAGGCGGGGAGCGAACCTGCAACCCTCAGGTTTCTGGCACGGTTGCTCTACCCACTACGCCATGCCGCCTAAAAGTACATAGTTTGTAGACTTTGAAGACAATATAAACCGCTATGCAGTAATGCCCAGTATATCAATGAAACATAAGAGTGTAATAGATTACATTTCTAATTAATAACAAAGCCAAAACAACAACAACAAGCTAAACTGTGATCCTCGTATGCAGCTGCCCTATTGACACACACACACACACACACACACACACACACACACACACACACACACACACACACACACACACACACACACACACACACACACACGCTGTCACTAGCCCTGTGGTGCACTCACAGTTTGAAATGACAAAACTCATTAACTTTAACAGCCAGGTTGCTATAATGATTAGGAATAAAAAGAGAAAATGCACTTTACCATGTTTGTTCTTTGCGTGCAATGGAAAGGTGACGGGGTTAGGGGCGGGGGGGGCGTGCCGACAACGCTGTGGATTTTTTCTGAATGTTTCAAACCACACATTGCTTGTTCATTGCTTTCTTTGGACTCACATTGAGATAACAAAACTAGGACAAATGCTGTAAAAGGGCTTAAAAACACTTAAAAAGCACACAAAGTATCAATTAGCACAGTAGCTAACGACAGCATTCCAGTGTCAACAACGCTGTGGATACTTCCTGAATGTTTTAAAAACATATAAAATGCAGACAATCATGATCAGCCCCCCCCCCATTCTCACCACATTCTACAGAGGCACTATAGAGAGCCTGCTGACCAACAGCATCTCTGTCTGGACTGGAGCCTGCAATGCCTCAGACTGGAAGTCTCTCCAGAGAGTGGTGAGGACGGCGGAAAAGATCATCAGGATTCCTCTTCCCCCTATCCAGGAGATTGCAAAAAGCCGCTGCCTGACCAGGGCTCAGAAAATCTGCAAAGGCCCCTCCCACCCCCACCAAGGACTGTTTTCACTGCTGGACTCTAGAAAGAGGTTCCGCAGCCTCCGAAGCAGAACCTCCAGGTTCTGTAACAGCTTCTTCCCTCAGGCCGTAACACTCTTGAACGCATCATAATTAAATTATCCCCTCAACTCCCCCCCAAAAATGGATGAACTCGCTGGAATAAAAAAGACAATATAACATACATCCATAAACGTGGACGCATGTGAAAAAGTGCAATATATTTATCTGCACAGTAATCTATTTATTTATTTATATATATTTATTTATTTTATATATATATTTATATATTATTTATATATATTTATTTATTTATATATGCACCTTATTGCTTTTTTATCCTGCACTACCATGAGCTTATGTAACAAAATTTCGTTCTTATCTGTGCTGTAAAGTTCAAATTTGAATGACAATAAAAAGGAAGTCTAAGTCTAAGTCTAATGATCTAACAACTGATTGGGGTATGGGTTTTTTGGACACAATCATGGTTTGGACAATACATTGTGATATTCAGTTTGAAAATAATAATAATGTGTTTACAGGCTGTCACGCTGCAAAAAAAAAGTGTCAACTGCATTATTTTTGTCCGGTTCCCTGAATAATATTTAGCTGTGTGCTTCTATTCGGTGACAGTCAGTTAGGTACATTTTGGGTTCTGCTCCAGCCTGCTCCTCTGTACACAGTAGGATGGATGACTGTTATTTTAGCCTAAAAGTGGCAAGAATTGTGCACATTTTAAGGCAAAAATAATGAAAGGAGAGCAGATCATGCACAGGAAAGATAATGATACCTTGGCATTGCGTCAAAGAACTTCACAATCTGACTGGATATCTTTCTGCCTCAAGGTGGAGGGATGGACACCGGAATCGCTACTTTTATTGGTACCGAACAAAGTCTGTCAGTACTTCCCAGTTCTGATTCAAATTAAATCAAATGGTACCGATTTCTAGTTCAAGCATCCGGAGTGATAGCAGGCGTATTTATAGCACACTGCCTATAAGAAATGTTGCAATTTTGCATGTCAACAAAGCAAGAAAGCCTGATAAAAACTGCTCAAAAGTAAGGCTTGACTTTTCATGCTAGCATAATGCTAATTCATATTCTATGTGCCAGTGTTTTTCAACCTTTTCTGAGCCGAGGCACATTATTTTCATTGAAAAAATTCTGAGGCACACCACCAGCAGTAAACATGAAAAAATGAAACTCAGCAGCCGATATTGACAATAAAAAGTTGTTCTCGCAATTGTTTGATATGAATTCAAACCATAACAAACCATGCATCACTATAGCTCTTGTCTCAAAGTAGGTGTACTGTCACGACCTGTCACATCACACTGTAACTTATTTTGAGTTTTTTTGGTGTTTTCCTGTGTGCAGTGTTTTAGTTCTTGTCTTGCGCTCCTATTTTGTTGTTGTCATGTCATTTGCGGATGTACTTTGTGGACGCCGTCTGCTCCACACGCTGTAAGTCTTTGCTGTCGTCCTGCATTCTGTTTTTGTTTACTTTGCAGCCAGTTCAGTTTTAGTTTTGCATAGCCATCCCTAAGCTTCAATGCCTTTTCTTAGGGGCACTCACCTTTTGTTTATTTTTGATTTAAGCATTAGATACCTTTTTACCTGCAAACCATCGTCGTCGGTCGTTCCCGACATCCACAAAGCAATTAGCTACCTGCTGCCAACTACTGATATGGAAGAGTATTACACGGTTACTCTGCCGAGCTCTAGACAGCACAGACACTCAACAACGGCACTTTTGCGGATTATAATTACTGGTTTGGAAAAATTATTTTTAACCCAATTAGGTGAAATTACATAAACTCCCACGGCACACCAAACAATATCTCACGGTACACAAGTGTGCCACGGCACAGTGGTTGAAAAACACTGCTATATGCCATATACATGCTACTGATTAGCATTGGCGACTTAACATAGCGTTTTTAACCACCTCCAACCAAGATACATGCTACATAAGTAATAAGTACAATACATGACATTTTGTGAGGCTCAACAAAAAAAACACACACTGGGGCATTCAACTTCGTGGCAAAGACTACTCCCTGACTATTGCAACACACTTAGGACGAACTGAAATGAATGCATACTGGCAAATTACCCTCCGAGTGATAAATCACAAACAACTGGACAGCACAGTTATATTATCAGTTCTGTGTTAAAATGTAAAAAACATGATTTTATTATAAACATGAACACACACAAAAGTACTGAATATTGGTTGTGTTGAGTATAGATACCCAGGTACCAAGAATTTGTACCATATCAGTTCGAATGTGAAAGGTACCTTTCCCTATCAATGGGGCATATCTGCATTATATTTCTATGATTTGCGGTAATGTTTGATCCTGAATATAGCTCCCGATATTGTGTCATGGAAAACGTTTTGGAAAAGACGCTTATTTTCTTAGCCTACAGATTAATACAAGGGTGTCCAACTCGTTTTCATTGAGGGCCGCGTTGCAGGTTTGACTGCCCTAAGGGGGCCGGCCGTTTGTAACATTGATAAAAGAAACATACATGTATAAGGATTAGCCGCACGATATTCTCACACGATTACCTATGCATTTGATTAGTAAATGTATATTTTACCTACACTGTAAGAAAATAAAAAAATCTGTGAATTTTGCGGTCAAAGAAATGGCAGAATTTTACCATAAAATTTACAGTAAAATGGTGTAATTTACTGTAAAATTCTGGTGATTGAGCTGCGAGTTTTCTGTTAGTTGTTTTGCATAAAAAATATGGTTTCTGTTTTCACAGTGTATTACTGTAAATGTAAAAATGGTACCATAGTTTTTTTCTTACTGTAGGATTCTGAAGACCGAGCTGTTTTAAAAAATATATATATATATTGTCATGTTTACAGTGTACAATTTGATGGATAACTTGCTTTGAAATCATAAGGCTTAGTAAATATTTACGTATGTTTTTACCCCCCAAAATGTTCGAATGTATGATAATATAATATCTGTTGCGTTACTAGATAGATAAAGTTTAAAAGATATATAATTGCATGCAGTACGTGTCTTTTTTTCCCCTGTCAAAATAAAAAAAGAAAGAAAGATAAACTACTTTATTGATGCATATTATTTCCAGGCTTTCACGGGCCTTTTTTTAAAATGATGACACATGTGGATTAATACATGAATGCAAATCGGAGCCTTTCTTCCAGTTAGTCACACACTAGAGACCTGGTGGGAGACAGAATCATTTTTTTGCACACAACATAGGAGGTGTTAAAAAAAATCATGTTAATTTTAAGAAAATGAAGATCGCGAAAACAAGCAGAATCACAGAAGCTAAGAAGTCAGTTTTTTATTGTAGTCTATAAGTTGGTATTTCATTGATATTTAAAAACTTCTTTTTTTTCCCTAATATTTTTAAGCAGCAAAATAATTTTCCCAAAATCTGTCTGGAAAAACGTCCTATATTTAAGCAAATATGGTAGTTAAATTGAGTGTAAAGAGTATGATATCTCTAAAGACAGTTCAAAATCCACCTTGGTGCTTTCAAGAGCTAACTTGACATGATTTGCAGTACTTAACGCTTTGATTTCCTGCATCCTTGAGAAAAACAACATGCAATATATAGTCTAAACACTGTAGCAGGATGGTTTAAACAAAACCAATCCCTGAGGCTACTCTGGAGGCGTAATGGCAAGGAAGACATTTTCTGTAAAAGGGTGAATGCAACGTCTCATAAATTGTCCTTGGTGATTGCGTGGTCGGGATGTTAGATTGACCTGAAAAGGATGCATAAAATCAAAACCTTTTGTAGAATTTTGCTCTTCAATAAAGCAAGATGTTCCTGCACAATTTCCTTCTATCAAATTAGATGTGACCTCTATTTGTGCTTAGGCTGATTGCTGTTGGCACAGTCCAGCCGAGTGGAATTTGTTCTTAAACATCTCTGCTCTTAGGTACTGCTCAAAGTCTAAGGAAGTATTCACCTGTCATTCCCTATGTTTTAATCTTGGTTTTTGAATCGGGTAACCATTTTTTGTCAAGTTATTTATAAGGATAAGCTTTACAAATTACAATACTTAGTGATACAATTAGAATTGATAAATGCTTTAAAATACAATATCGGGAATTATCGGTATCGTTTTTAAAAAAATTTTTATTAAATCAACATAAAAAACACAAGATACACTTACAATTAGTGCACCAACCCAAAAAAACTCCCTCCCCCATTTACACTCATTCACACTCATTCAAACAAAAGGGTTGTTTCTTTCTGTTATTAATATTCTGGTTCCTACATTATATATCAATATATATCAATACAGTCTGCAAGGGATACAGTCCGTAAGCACACATGATTGTGCGTGCTGCTGGTCCACTAATAGTACTAACCTTTAACAGTTAATTTTACTCATTTTCATTAATTACTAGTTTCTTTGTAACTGTTTTTATATTATTTTACTTTCTTTTTTATTCAAGAAAATTGTTTTAATTTATTTATCTTATTTTATTTAATTAATTGTTTTAAAAAGGACCTTATCTTCACCATACCTGGTTGTCCAAATTAGGCATAATAATGTGTTCATTCCACGACTGTATATATCGGTATCGGTAATTAAGAGTTGGACAATATCAGAATATCGGATATCGGCAAAAAAGCCATTATCGGACACCCCTAAATACAATACATTACCTGATGTGTTGGGCCAACATCTCTGCTCTAAAACACAACATTCGGAATGGTCATTATTATTATTTTATTTTAATTGCAGCGTGTGTGCCTATATTTGATAATCCTACTTTTTTAATGTACCATATTTTCCGGACTATAGAACGCACAGGTAAGCCGCACCCACTACATTTTAGAAGAAAATAAAATGTTTCCAAATATTATCCGCAAGCCGCAGATATATACATTGTAAAATGAGTTATTTACAAAGAAAGATTTTGTA